>NW_023596006.1:0-29620 GCF_011947565.3 Pollicipes pollicipes
GGGCTAAGGACACGTTTTTGGTGTTAAAATACGTGCAATGAATACCCTATGGACTCCCAAACATTTTGGCGTGCTTGCACGACATGCTGAAGAGATATTCTCAGAAAACCTTATGACTTCAGATCGCTCCCACCCCTATCAGGGCGAGGATTCGGATTTTCAAATATTGCAAAACGCCTTCAGCACATTGGGGTAGTCTACCGCAAAATGAACAGCAGGAGGGGCACTGAACGGTGAAATATATGGATCATGTTCCCAAAATTTGCCAGAAAACGGCTTTCTCCCCGAATTCGGCACTCTTTGAATCCAAATTGGGCGGGATGAGATAAAGCCCCCTCTCCACAATTGAGCAAACTACAACCCTGTTCTAACTTAAATGGATTTGACACCTGAGCGTAACGTCGCGGTCTTTAAACACTCCTCTTACCTACTTACGCTTCGTTAACGTTCCATCGAGCTGCTCCCCTTCACGCCCATACGCAGCGCAATGCATGTATGCGTAGAATATTTGCATTGACGGCCTTTCCCACCGTTATTTAGTAACCGCAAATGTTCTTTGTTGGGGCACTAGTGCAAGAACTTTACTAAAGCTAAAAGTTTAGAAGTTACCATGGTTAAGCCAATTTAGGGACAGTCCGACAGCAAGCTCATCTAGTATAATATATCCGCGCGAGTCACCCGGAAAAGTTCCCCGGCCGTCGCTGTGGCAACGCCACGCGAGGGAGCGGTGGCGCCACCTATATCAATAAGTTCCTTGGGCGTCCGACGAAGGCGGAGAGGCGGATCGCACGCTCGGAGGCGGACTCCCGTGCGGCTTCGGATCCCTCGTTGCTCTCATCGCTTGGACAGGAGCTGTTCGAGGAAATTTCATCGATGTGTGGTTCGAACCAGATGTCTGCTGCCTATCTTTGCACGCGTAACAGCCAACTGCGTCAAAAACCACTACGCCTCCGAGGTGGCTTCAGGGTAAGGTCCTGGGAACTGGCATTCAGCAACTTTCACACAACCCGTTCGAATCAGAAGCACAGGAGGCACAGGAGGTCTGAAATCTCAAAGCAAAGTTTTGGAAGAAGTGTCGTTCCATTAGCGTTTACACCATGGTAAAAGTGCATTCTTTGTTTTCAAGTGATTTTTGAGAAACAAACAACCGCCCTTAACACAAACAACTGCCTCTCGAACAAAATTCATCAACATTGTCAAGGCTGGTTAAAATGCAGAATACTAGTTTCTGAGAGCTGTTCTTACTCGTGACAACTTTGTCAAAGTGAGCTTGGTTTGAGTTCAGATTTTACATTCCCCACAAACTGATTACAGTAACCAATCACCCAACCAGTAGGCTTAGGAACGTTTTCAAAAAGTGGGTGGGCCAAGCTCAGGGTGCACTTCAGGAACTTTTCTAGAAAGCGAGCCCGATGACCTGGGGGGAGTGGGCGGGGTAGCGATGGAGGTTGTGTTATCACTCTTTATTTAAATGCCATGGCTGCTATGCTAGATCATGCATCTAGAGCTGTTTATCACTGGTGCACAATCTTGCCTATTCCATTGATCTGTCTTTGGGCAAACACAGGCTTTTCCCAGCTTCCCTAGATTATTCTATCCATTTACCATTGCATTTCCTGGGAGGCGAAATTCCACGATCGGGGTAGGTATTTTGGGTCATTAAGGAGGCATCTGCCTCCAGAGTGTTGATGTCCAAAAATACGGCCAGGAGACAGGCTGGTGAGAATTTTGGAAGTGGATCGATGGCTCACAGTGCGACAGATTTTCATGCGCCTTCATTTCGCTGGCTGCTTTTCAAGAGATACGACTTGTCGCGACATTTTAGGCGGAAACAAATTCGGGAGCTTGAAACTGCTGGAAACCATGTTATAAAAGCCATAAACTGGAGATTCTCTTTTACGAATTAAGCCACAAATAAGGCCCATCTGTCATATGTTTTCTTACATGGGGCCCTGCTCCTGTCCGCCGTCGGTGGCCACTGCTCTGGCCCGGATGTCTCCGCATGACTGACTGCGAGTTGATCGCATGGCTGCTTTGTTGCATATGTTTGGACCAGCGTTTCTACCCACATGCTTTATGAAAACACGTGTCGGACACCTGCAAACAGTGTCTTTTTCCAATTATCTTCCTCACACCACAGTATCGCAGGAAAAATAGCCTCCGGGGAGCAGTCTGCCTTAGGTACGAATTGGCCCAACGGACATTTCATTGCCCATCATGCAACGTATACAACTTGGTTCGCTTTTGTGTGTGGGCAGGGGCGCAGCCAGAGCCTTGCCAAGGAGGAACACAAGGTTGACAAAAGACCAACTTATGGTGTTACCACCACCCCCCCAAAAAATCCCCGGATATAGCTTAACTGTAAAAAAGTGACAAGTTTTTCTTCGTTTTATCGTTGTTTTACCCTGTAACCAAAACAGAAACCAGGAGATAACGTGAGCTCAATTTTGTTTGCATTTTGAGGTCAATAAACTGCAGAAATCAGACGATGAACCACTGCATGGAAGAAATCACCCGGCGCTCTTGAGTTACAATGGTTGGTTGATTCTTTCTAAACTGATAAAATTCAGAAGCTTTGCCAATTTTTTATCCGGGTTCTACAGACATTGAGGACATTGCGAAGGTAGGGTTGTAGATCCATGCGTTTGATCCGAATCTGAAGGTAAAATTTGATTGCAGATCGAGTTGTCGACAATGTGTATCACATGGCCGAGCCATGTTTGTCTGAAAATGTTACCATTCAGTCAGAATTGATTAGTGACACAATTTATGTCGCGTGTTCTCTAGCATCCGCGCTCGCAAATCGTAGTAAAAAAACTCGACACCAGACGTTGCAGTCTATATAGTACGCGGGGCGTTAGCCCAGCAGCTAATATTTTGCTGTGGCCCGCCGGGGACAAAAATGATGATGTTCTGAAATAATTGCCTTGAAACGCTTACATTAACTAGTAAGACAAGGTATGTGACGTAATTTTCAGCGTGCGCACATCAAAAATTTTAGAAACGCAAGCCTCGACCACATGCGTTGTAGTCTCTGTAGGCCGCGCAGCGTCGGCCTAGCAGATGATATTAGGTTGTGGCCAACGGATGGACGAAAATGACGACGCTTCTGACAGAGCATCCTTGGACGCTTCATGACATCAGATTTGTATTTAGAGGCAGTCTGAGCGCATGTTTCATGTGTGCAATTACCAGGCTGATGAAAATAATGGATTGGCCCCTAAAGCAACCGCGAAGTGAGGCTGAAATCTGATGGTTCAAGTGGAACAGTGAAGGTAAAGTGCCCATTTTCGTGTTTTTGCAGCTATTGATCTGTCCAGAAGGCAGATTAACACGGCGCCCGCCGTCTGGTGGCATTTGCAGTGGCAGAAAACTTTTCGGTTTTACGGAAGTTGCATCCCAGACCATCCTTGTCCTCGCTCTTGAGGTTGCGGGCGGGCATGTTCAAGCCTTTTGATGTACTTTGTCCCAATAATGCATTCTCATACATGAACGTTCTCAGGCAAATATGGCATGACCTTGCTGGTTTTTTTTTTAAAATTCATTTCGACCTGCGCTATTCAACAATAATGAGAGCCCCACTCTACTCAACAATAATGAAACCCCTTATTCCCTTCTGGGCAAGGGGTCTCTTGAGTAGAACACCAGGGGTACATCACCGTTTCCGGTCAAGGGCTGAAGAGTCATTCCGCCCCATCGCGAAGTGTCTTCTGGCCATCATTCTGGTGGCACGGGGCGGAATCTCCCGGTCGATCCGGGGCCATTAAAAGGATATATCATATCACATTGTTCCCATCCCTGACACGGGAGGCCTTCTGACCCGCGCAGTTAGCCCTGGATCAGCACAGGAACGCTCATTGACGCAACAACATCCCTGATCACCACAGGTAGTCCGATTGTTGTCACATAAACTTCAGTTCCGTGTTTTTTCTCTGTGTTCTTCAGAGATATTGAGTTCTCCCTGACTGTAGATTGTAGATGAAATGGGGTTCCTAATATGTATTGGCATGGTTAACCCACATTCGTCTTAAAATGCTCAAGATCCAGTCGGAGCTGATTACTGACAAGAGAACTACGTAATATGGTGTTGAACGCGCGTGCTGGCAAGTCACGGCAAAAACAGCCTTGGCGCCCGGCGTTGCAGTCTCCAGGCGGTGCAGTGTAACACTGTGGCGATGGCCAACGAGCAAATGAAAAATATGACGCATGTTGAAGGAGATGACGGGTGAACTAGCTAAATCGGCAGGCATGTTTAATATAGTGCAAAAGCAAGCAAATGCAACTTTAATCTGAAAAGTGGGGGCCAGTTATCTCTGCTACCCCACACCTTGAAAAGTGGCGGGCCCACGGCTCCTCTGCCCCCCCCCCCCCCCTGTTCCTACGCCCATGCACCTACGGCACGGGTGGCTGTCCAGATCTGAGCCGGGCTCCGACCCCCACCCTTCACCTTTATCACAGTCGGAGACGTAACGCCTCTCACGTTAGAGCTGAGATTGAAGTACCGTAGGAATGTTGCGGGAAAAGCTTGTTTGAATGAATAACCTTCGTAAACATACATATCATACCACATACATACACACACACACACACACACACACACACACACACACACACACACACACACACACACACACACACACACACACACACACACACACACACACACACACACACACCACACACACACACACACACACACACACACACCACACACACACACACACACACACACACACACACACACACACACACACACACACACACACACACACACACACACACACACACACACACACACACACACACACACACACACACACACACACACACACACACACACACACACACACACACACACACACACACACACACACACACACACGGACTTTATCTAGCGCTTAATGGCTTTCCCTTTGACATGATTACCACTCACAGGGCAAAACATATGTCAATGGTGCCATGCTTTATTGTATCGCATCACTGAGGTGGAAAGCTTATCAGATACATATGCATGGTCTAGCAATCCTTGTTTATCTGGCTGTCTGCGACGCATGAGCGGGTGACTAGGCTGGATCGTCTTCACCCCTGGGGGGCTCATGTCACTGCAAACGAAAGTTAACACCTGTCTCATAAAACGCTGCAAAAGTAGCGCAACGTTATGTGAATGCCCCTGGCGGCAAGGTCTTGGATCCGACAGCAGGCCCTGCTAGGCCTGTGGGTGCTGCTGGCAGCCCACGTCCGCGGAGGGCCGTCCCTTGTGCTCAGCCGCCCGGCCTGCGACTGCTGCTGGCAGACCACGTCCGCGGAGGGCCGTCCGTTGTACTCGGTGGCTCGGCCCGCGGACAACGCAGCGGCTCCCGGCCCCGTCCGGATCGCTCTGATATACCGGAGCATGGTGCCAGCCAGGCCCAGTCACGGGAGTGAGGTCACGGAAGCCCAGTCACACCGGCACATGCCGGACGCAGCCGCGGAGGTCACGTGATCATGCCCCCAGACGGCTGGCTGCCAGAGCCCCCGCCGTGCTGAGCCAACAGCTTTGGAGGGAATGGAGCCTATATTTGGTGTCTCCACGCCGAAAAATCTCTGATCAGATCGGTGGCCTTTTACTCTCGGTGATTGAACCAGTTTTCTGGTATTCTGCTCTCGGGTGCTTGATGCCAGTTTTCTGTCTTATGACGAAGCTTGAACTGGCAATGAACGTCAAATGATTAGCAGTAACAGCACATTGGAACCAAGCAGGAACAGGAAAGGTGCACATAAGAGACACACGAAACTCTTTGGAGACTAGAACATAAAGACACGAAAACGGCAAGCTTTTCCGGCTTTGTTTCTTCTTGCTACTGTTTTTGGTGAGTTAAGTTCCTTTTTCCTTTACGTTTTAGCCCAAAGCTCTTGATTGGGCGAATTCCTTGGATTTGTGCCCACGGCAAGCAGCCTTGTGGTGTGTCGTGTAAGCCCTGACCCACCATCCGACCGTGAAATTCCGGGTCACCGGCAGAATTGTGCGGCGAAAGCTTACCGTGCCCAAATGCCCGTCATGGTCCGTTCTGCTCTCTGACGTCACTCGACTCTTAGCGCAGCTGCTGCTATCGGCCCCAGGCTATATCCGTCGGCGGCAAATAGCAAGCTCTTAAACTTCCTCAAACCCACCCGAGCCGAGCGAGTGGATCGAAGGTTAGGTGCTCGAAGCAGTTAAGCTATCGGGACGGACAAAACCCAGTAGACGGGAGAGAGACCAAACCAGTGGGCATTGAGGAAATGCAATCAATATTGACGGACCCCCTGCATCCTCGTTGGTAACCAGGTCGAGGATCAAAAGGAATGTATCTCCATGTGTCGGAATAACTTTCATGTCATGTCAGGTAAGTCCCCCCAAAATTCCTGCATAGTGTGCTTGGCAAACGATCGATTTGTCACATTCCTGACCCAAAAGGATTGTGTGTAGTGTGTGTATAGTAGTGTATAGTAGTGTGTGTGTGTGTGTGTGTGTGTGTGTGTGTGTGTGTGTGTGTGTGTGTGTGTGTGTGGTGTGTGTGTGTGTGTGTGTGTGTGTGTGGTGTGTATGTGTGGGGTGTGGGTGTGGGTGTGGTGGGTGTGTGTGGGTGTGTGTGTGTGTGTGTGTGTTGTGTGTGTATGTGGGTGTGTGGGTGTGGGGTGTGTGGGTGTGGGTGTGTGTGTGGGTGTGGGTGTGTGTGTGTGTGTGTGTGTGTGTGTGTGTGTGTGTGTGTGTGTGTGTGTGTGTGTGTGTGTGTGTGTGTGTGTGTGTGTGTGTGTGTGTGTGTGTGCGAGCGCGCGCGCGCGCGCATCGTATTATAAGTTTAGACTTGATGATAAGAAGGAGCCTTCGTTATACCAGATATTACTGGTTAAACAACGTTATCAAGCAGACTTGGGTTATATTGTCAAAACGGGGCGGTTTCAAGCTTTGTAAATGGTCTCAAACAGTGCTCTTGAAAAGTCCTCAGTGTGATAGGCGTGGCTGACCCAAGAAGCTCATGATTGCACTGCGTGTCATGCGGCGGTGTTGATATCACTGAACTCGCTGACACAGCCAAGAGCATTACCATTGCTTCACATCACATGTGCCGAGAAATCGCAAACTGAAGTCAACAAACCATCTATGTGCATCTCTACGACTATATCGCACGCCATCCTGCGTTGGCTCTGGCGGTGGTCCCCATCATCTTAAGCCAAACGAGACCAAATATGGTTCTAGTAGTGTCGGTGAACATTTTCCTGCCTTCTCTAAGAGCCAGAGTGGCTACAGTCAGACATTCCTGACGCCTGATTGCCCGCGCTCACGTGATAGACGCTTCCGAAATATTCGTAACTTAGGGTAGACATGAAACAGCTATAGGAACACAAGTGAACTGCCAACTGCTTGCTACTGCTGCTGTTGTTCTGCCTGATACCTGCTTGTCCAAGGTGGAGGAGCACCAATTTCAGCAGGGTACATCAAATCGATCTTTAGGGAAAGTCAAGGTTCAATGCGCTGGCTCCGGCTATTTCGACCACAGCTGAGAACAATCATCGGATGACGATATGACCCCCGCATGAAAACTCCGCGGGCAATGTGCAAAAGGTTGTGAACCTCATCGCCAGCAGGTCCCACGTCTCTCAGCTGAGGCATGTAACCACCAGATGCGCCAGTGACGAAAAACCGCCTGACAGCTCGGAGGTTTCACAGCACATTTGTTGGTACTACAAGAGAGGTACAAAATGCCCGAAGCACAGCAGCATAACTCTGATTTGATCGGAAGCGCTGCCTCCCAGCAGCTTCGGTCTTTCACCATGCATCAGGGTAATGTATGATGACATGAGACAAGTCGGCTTTATGTTGTAGGCATAATCGTTAAATATTATATTGCAAATGTCACACAAATGTTGCACACATTGCAGATATTGCATAAATATTGCACTGCATGTTGAGCTACGTCGTCTCCAGCGCTATGCAAGCACACATATCATAAATGTGGCCCCGAGCATCGGGAACTTTGCCACTAAACGGGCTGTCGTCCATCAGCAGAATAGATGGCCCCGGTACCCTCCATCCACTTTTACGCTATGTTAGGCGCAATGTTTAAAAAAGGGTTTATTGAGCTGGAAATGCGACGAAGACGGGCGTGCTGCTGCTGCTTGTGAGTATACCAATGATGTCGGCTTTACCCCTCGCCCTGATTCGACGTTTTTTCATAGCGGGGACGGAAGGATGCGACCCCCCGCCGTTCCCAAACTAAGGAAGATAGAGCTTAGATAAAAACACGAGTAGATTGACCACAACGAAATGTTGACATCGGTTATGTTGCTACTGGTAATCATATGTTGCTAGTTCAATAACTCACCCCATTATGCCAGGCTAAATATCAAATTTTCATTAAAATCCAACTTTGCCAGTTTCGCATGCTCAGACGTAAGAAACCTTGCCTCGCAGCGACATGAAACCTAAAGAGGCGTGTTCTTTGTTTAGCTTTGTATGCAATGGTATGTCGGCTTGTGTATTTTGAGCATGAGTTATGATACATGACTGATTCAGAGAGGATGGCTTACATTTGAAGATATAATAGCAAGCATCAGATATGATAAAACAGTCTCACTTGTGATTATTGGTGTACTCTTTTAAGTGAAAAAACCGCTCTAGACAGCGCAATACTCTGTTTAATAATTACGCTCCGCAATGCGTAATGATTTGATTAGGTCATCGAACCTTGCAAATCATTGATTGAGAGCTAATTGACGGCTGGTATATCTGGAAATCGCGTTCATGAACGCCAGACATGAATGCCTCGACAATTGTATTTTTCTTAGCCGTGATCGCCGCATGGCTTGTGGAATGGCATGATTCGAATGGCGTTATTGTGACGTCATGAATTTCAAGATGACTGAAATATTCCGCTCGCTATACCTTTCCCCATTTTTGCGGTCGTATTGCCCAAAAACTGGAAGGGCTAGGCCTTAAGAAGGGCGGGTTGTTAACAGCACCGAACTGTCTTCAAAATGGCTAATTTAGTTCAAAACCACATAAAAGTGCGGAACACTCCCTTTTGATGCAACAGTGTCGGCCAACGCGCGTAGTCTTCAGGATCGTCGGTTGTCTTTGTGTGCCCGCGTCAGCCGTAGATCACCGTGCAACAATGCTCCTTAATAATCCCCGCTGCCCCGAAACTAATAGGGCTAAGGACACGTTTTTGGTGTTAAAATACGTGCAATGAATACCCTATGGACTCCCAAACATTTTGGCGTGCTTGCACGACATGCTGAAGAGATATTCTCAGAAAACCTTATGACTTCAGATCGCTCCCACCCCTATCAGGGCGAGGATTCGGATTTTCAAATATTGCAAAACGCCTTCAGCACATTGGGGTAGTCTACCGCAAAATGAACAGCAGGAGGGGCACTGAACGGTGAAATATATGGATCATGTTCCCAAAATTTGCCAGAAAACGGCTTTCTCCCCGAATTCGGCACTCTTTGAATCCAAATTGGGCGGGATGAGATAAAGCCCCCTCTCCACAATTGAGCAAACTACAACCCTGTTCTAACTTAAATGGATTTGACACCTGAGCGTAACGTTGCGGTCTTTAAACACTCCTCTTACCTACTTACGTTTCGTAGACGTTCCATCGAGCCCTTCCCCCTCACGCCCATACGCAGCGCAAAGTATATGCGTAGAATATTTGCATTGACGGCCTTTCCCACCGTTATTTAGTAACCACAAATGTTCTTTGTTGGGGTCATAGTGCAAGAACTTTACTGAAGCTAAAAGTTTAGAAGTTACCATGGTTAAGCAAATTTAGGGGCAGTCAGACAGCGAGCTCATCTAGTATAATATATCCGCGCGAGTCACCCGGAAAAGTTCCCCGGCCGTCGCTGTGGCGGTGTCACGCGAGGGAACGGTGGCGCCACCTATAGCAATAAGTTCCTTGGGCGCCCGACGCAGGCGTCGGGCTCCTGTGCGGCTTCGGCTCCCTCGCCGCTATCATCGCTGGGACAGAAGCCGTTCAAAGGTCTGCTGCCTATCTTTGCACGCGTACCAACCGCGTCAAAAAACCGCCACGTCTCCGAGGTGGTTTCAGGGCTAGGTATCTGGGAAAGTTTTGGCAAAAGTGTTGTAACATTAATCTTAACACCATGGTAATAATGCATTATGTTTTCAAGTGACTTTTGAGAAGCAAGCAACCGCCCTTGCCACAAAAAATTGCCTTTCGAATAAAATTCATCAATATTTTCAACGGTTGGTTAAATACAGAATGCTAGTTTCTGAAAACTGTTCTTACTCGACAAATTTTGTCAATGTGATCTAGATTTGAGTTTATATTTTTACATTTCTCATAAACTGATTTACATTACCAATCACCCAACCATAGGTGTAGGAGTGTTTCATTAAGTGGGGGAGGGTAAGCTCAGAGTGTACTTCAGGAACTTTTTCTTGAATGCCAGCCCGATAACCGGGGGGGGGGGGGGGGGATGGAGGTTGTTATCGCTCTTTATTCAAATGTCATGGCTGCTATGCTAGATGTGCACCTAAAGCTGTTTATCACTGGTGCACAATCTTGCACATTCGACTTATCTGCCATTTGGCAGATAAGGCTATCCAGCTTCCCTAGATTATTCTTCCATTTTAACATTGTCCTTCCTGGGGAGGCGAAATTCGACGATCGGGTAGGTATTTTGGGTCATTAAGGAGGCATCTGCCTCCAGAGTGTTAATGCCAAAATACGGCTAGGAGACAGACTGGTGAGAATTTTGGAAGTGGATCAATGTCTCAAAGTGCGACAGATTTGTCATGCGCCTTCATTCCGCTGGCTGCTTTTCAAGAGATAAGACTTGTCGCGGCATTTTAGGCGGAAACAAATTCGGGAGCTTGAAATGCCAGAAACAACGTGATAAAAGCCATAAAACTGGAGATTCTCTTTTACGAATCAAGCCACAAAATAAGGCCCATCTGTCATACGTTCCTTATCTGGGCCCTGCTCCTGTCCGCCGTCGGTGGCCACCGCCCTGGCCCGGACGTCTCCCGCATGACTGACTGCGAGTTGATCGTATGGCCGCTTTGTTGCATACGTTCGGACCTGCGTTACTACTACATGGTGTGTGAAACACGTGCTGGAAACCTGCAACAGCATCTTTTTCCGAATTATCTTCCCTCACACCACACCATCGCAGAAAAACAGCCTCCAGGGAGCTGTCTGCCTAAGGTACGAATTGGCCCAAATGACACTTCATTGTCCATCATGCAACGTACACGACTTTATTTGCTTTTGTGTGCAGGCAGGGGCGTAGCCAGAGTCTTGCCGTGGGGAACACAAGTTTGACAAAAGCCCATCTTATGGTGATCCCCATCCAAAAAAATCCCCGGATATAGCTTATTTGTTAACAAGTGAGATGGTTTTCTTCGCTTTATTGTTATTTTTACCTTGTAACCAGAACAGAAACCAGGAGCTGCAGTGAGCCCAACTCTGTTTGCATTTTGAGGATTATAAACTGCAGAAATCAGACGTTGAACCATCGCATGGAAGAAATCACCGGCGCTCTTGATTTACAATGGTTAGTTGATTCTTTCTAAGCCAATAAAGTTCAGAAGCTTTGTCAATTTTTTATCTGGGTTCTACAGACATTGAGGACATCGCGAAGGTAGATTGTCGATCGATATGTTTGATCCAGATCTGAATACGAAAATTTGATTGTAGATTGAGTGGTCAACAATATGTATCAACATGGCCAAGCCATGTTTGTCTGAAAATGTTCACCATTCAATCAGAACTGATTTGTGGTACAATTTATGTAACGTGTTTTTTTAGCATGCGCGCTTGCAAATCGTAGCAACAAAACCTCGACACCAGGCGTTGCAGTCTCCGTAGTACGCGGAGCGTTAGCCCGGTAGCTAGTATTTAGCCGTGGCCCACCGGTGGACGACAATGATGATACTTCTGAAATTATTAACTTTAAACACTAAAAACAAGTAGTAAGACAAGTTGTGCGACGTAATTTTGAGCATGCGCACTCGAAAATTCTAGAAACACAAGCCTCGACCACAGGCGTTACAGTCTCCGTAGGCCGCGCAGCGTCGGTCTAGCAGCTGATATTGGGTTGTAGCCAATGGGTGGACGAAAATGACGACACGTTTGACAAGGTATCCTTGGACGTTTCATAACATCATATCTTGCATCTAGAAGGCAGTCTGAGCGCATGTTTCATGTGTGCAATTTTTAGGCTGATGGAAGTAACGGATTGGCCCTTAAAGCATCGCGAATTGGGGCTGAAATATGGTGGTTGAACTGGAAGAGTGAAGACAAAATATCTATTTTTCGTGTTTTCGCAGCCATTGATCTGTCCAGAAGGCAGATTAACACGATGCCCGTCGTCTGGTGGCACTCTCAGTGGCAGAAACTTTTCGGTTCTGCGGAAGTTGCAATCCAGACCATCCTTGTCCCTTCTCTCGAGGTTGCGGGTGGGCATGTTCAAGCCTTTTGATGTACTTTGTTTCAATAACATACTCTCAAAAATGAACGCCCTCAGACAAACACGGCATGACTCTGCTCGTCTTTTTTAAATTCATTTCGACCCGCGCTATTCAACAACAATGAGAGCCCCACTCTACTCAACAATAATGAGACCCTTCCGAGGAAGGGGGCTCTTGAGTAGAACACCAGGGGTACATTTCCGCTTCCGGTCAAGTGCTGAAGGGCCATTCCGCCCCATCGCGAAGTGTCTTCTGGCTATCATTCTGGTGGCACGGAGGGATCTCCTGGTCGATCCGGAGGCCATTAGAAGGGTATTTCACATCACGTTGTTCCCATCCCTGATACGGGAGGTCTTCTGACCCGCGCAGTTAGCCCCGGATCAGCACAGGAACTCTCATTGACGCAACAACATCCCTGATCACCGCAGGTAGTCCGATAGTTGTCACATAGAATCCAGTTCCGTGTTTTTTCTGTGTTTTTCAAAGATATGAGTTCTCCCTGACTGTAGATTGTAGATGAAATGGGGCTCCTAATTTGTATTGACATGGCTAACCCACGTTCATCTTAAAATGCTCAAGATCCAGGCAGAGCTGATTACTGACAAGAAAACTACGTAATATGGTATCGAACGCGCGTGCACGCGTCACGGCAGTAACAGCCTCGACGCCCGGCGTTGCAGTCTCCAGGCTGTGCGGCGTCGGCCTTGTGGCTGTAACATAAAGCGATGGTCAATGAGCAAATGAAAAAGATGACGCATTTTGAGGGAGATGGCTGGTGAATTAGGTAAATCAGCAGGCATGTTTACTATAGTGCAAAAGTAAGCCAAATGCAACTTTAATCTGAAAAATGGGGAGGGGGGGGGGGCAGTTAGCACTTCTACCCCCGCACCTTGAAAAGTGGGGGGCCATGGCCCCCGGCCCCCCCCCCCCCCTGTTTCTACCCCCACGCGCCCAACCACGGATGTTGTTGCTACCTCTTGGAATTGCCTATCGGAGAAGACGGAGGCACGGCAGGCAATCGAGCAGAAGGACACGTGACTCCCGCTGGGAAGATCTGGACGGTCCCAGTGCTGTGTTTCTTTTAGGAAGTGTGTACCTTTACCTACACGCTGCTTCAGATATTCGTGAATGTCGTCATAACGAGAAGCATCGAGCCATGGGCTGATTACTACCTCAATTTTATAGTAATATGAAGCGACCGATAATTCAGCACGTATAACTCACACCAGCGCTGCCACCGGATTCCTGCCAACTTTAAAAAGATCCAGCGCATCGTGTCAGTTCATGCGTCAGACTGGCGTTAACCTCGAGCGAAATTCCTCGCCGCCGGTGGCACCGTTCTCCGACGCGCGGACGCTGCCACGGGCGGGCATTACCGGAGCGCCAGCGGGCCGCCACCACCCGGCGTCTCGACACTCAGGCCGCATCAGCGGACGGCGCGCCCGCAGAGAACCGGCAGTGTGCCCGCAGACCGCAGGCCAAGTCTGAGCCAATAAAGAGCGCGGCAGTTGTTGGTTTGCGTGGCGAACGAAAATGGCGGTGTACTTACGTGGATAGCATGCGAATAACCGCCGGGAAAGGACAGACATGTGTGTGGGTACCTGTGAAAAATCTAATAATGTCGAAGTGGTTCTATCGGGTATGCTCTCGATAGAGGCGGTGACGAAATGACGCCGTCAAACGGCATAGTGGTGCTAGGTGCAGGGGTGGCGCGGCAGGCGGCAGAGCGGGCGAGAGCATGCTTTCCCACCCAAAAAGTGGGCAGGCCCCTTTCCCAAACTTAAGACGTTGTAGTCACTCGCAAATTACCAGAATTTAAATAAAGGATGTCCGGTAAACTGAGGCAGACGGCAATAAATCGGGCTAAGCAGGCACGTTCCTTCATGAATAGATCCCTTTTTGGAGCATAAAGCCAGCTTTATGAATATGCCATCCCGCGCTCTACATCGGTAGGATCAGTGCTGTGTTACGGAGGTCCTTTGCTGGCTCGGGAGGCCCCCGTTGCGAAATTGGATGTCCTCTCCTGGGTTAGGAGGTATCCTCTTTATTCAGGAGGCTCCATCTCTGAAACAAGAAGCCATTCTCATATATCAGATGGTCACGATTGGGAATCAGGATGCCCTGTATTGTGATAACAAGGCCCCGTGGCTATATTTGGAAGCTCCCTTTGTTAATGCGAAGCATCCTGTTCTGAATCAGGACGTCTTTCTCTGCACCAGGAGGCCCTTTTTTGGAACATGAGGCCTTATTTTATGACAGCGTGACCCTTGGCTGAAAATCAGAATGGCCCCATTCTGGATTTTTTGTTTTCGACATCTATTAAGACTGGCATTGTCCTCATGTACTTAGGTATTACGCATGTAACAATTTGATAAGGGAGCACATGCCGTCGATGCCCATCCCCCTTCAATATAAACTGACCAAAAGCCCCCAGTGGAGAGTCCCCACTCTGCCCAGGAGGTCCCTAGAAAATCCTGTCCTCCGCTCGTTCCCAAACTCAAAATCAGTGACGCTGTACCTGGCTGGGGGGGGGGGGGGACGAAGTATAACGAGTTAGACACAAGCGTTAAGCCTGAATTGTTACCAGTTGTAGCTGCTCACCCCGCTGCCACCAAAATCATTTAGACAAAGGAATCCTTCTTGCAGCAGTGGACTTTCTCGCGTTCATGGAAAGTCACCTGCGCCGGAGTTGTATTTCAAAAGACACTTGAGATGCTCCGAAACAGAACGGCCACTGGACGGCGGACAGAAATCAATACTGCGAGTACCTAACCGCGGTCTATAGATGTCTCTGCCATCGCGGCCGATCGATCGAGCCTGGAGAGCGCCGCGGTAGGGTCCTGGACGCACCGTGGGCCATCGCGTGACAGCTGCTCTGCCCATTAGACGAGTCATGTCGGAGCAGTTAGCTACCGTGGCGGCCATGTCGTGTATGAAGATGCTGCTGATGCTCTTCAACGTCTGCTTCTGGGTAAGAGCCATGCTCCCGCGAGCTGTCCCTTCCCATTTGCCATGGGAAGCAATAAGTATTGTGTTTAGTTATTTGCTCAGTGACGCATGTTACGAAAAAAACACTCGCGGTATATTTCATTCGTGCATTTTAATGCTTCCGACCATGTCGTACCTTAAAAGCGGTATAATGCGAGTAATGGCTCCACGAGACGAGTGAAGCATGCCACCTGCGTCATGGGAGAGGTGGATCAATAGATGGGAATGTAACTGAAAGATAACTATGACGTAGGGCAAAAGCAAGAGCTATCATGGAAAAATGGTGGACATAGCTACAAAACTTACTTATTGATCATAATAGCGTTCATGTTCCATAAACCATCTTGTGATAACCATCACAAGATTGTACCATCGATGCACTGTAACCCACGTACATAAATATAATCGAGTGCGAGCACAGTAAATAACTGCCAGCCACATGATGCGTTTTGACTTTTTTCGATGATGAGGCGCACTTTCCGTTTCGTTACGCTAACTATGAAGTCCAAACGCTGCTATTTGATCAATGCAATGGCTCAAACAGCAGAGAATCGTTTGAGAATCAGATAAAAATGCACAAATTGCCGCGTGTAGTCTGATCCTTACGTCATATTATTGTAGTCCGTTGTAAAACAAGCTTTGAGGTTCTTTAACATCTGTGAGTTTTTCTATAAACCCACGCTACCAGGCATGTGAGGCCCTCAAAATATACTATTGGTCACTTAACATACTTGCCAAGCGGACCTGTGCTTGATCCCTCTGAGCCCTAATGAATTTCGACGCTGATTTACAGCACACGGGCTTGATTTTGACTCCATCCAGGAAGAGATCAGCACAATATTGACATCACTTCGATTTCGCAGAGGAGCGCGGCTCGATTCCCAAAACGATCACGATGAAGCTCATCCTGATAGCGAAAGTATGGGAGATAAATCCTTATATGGGCTAAGCAGAAGCCTGCACAAGGCAAACATCTCTTTACAAGACTGTGATGCGTCAACTATTTGATGTTTATTTTGTTGCACTATAAGAGCTATCAGATTGAAAAGATATATTGTCACTTTCATTTACATTTGAGCCCACGCCGAGAAAACTCTAATCAGCATGGTTCTGCGGAACTGCGACTCCGATTCATACAAAACCTGAAAGGATTCGTATCTACCTCAACTCAGGGGACATTTGGTCGTTAACGTCATGGACGTCTAATACTGCTGATTTTTGGTATCGATGGTTTGTATAGCCAAATCCGCCATCACCCGAAATAAAGCTTACAGCATAATGCCAAGCTCGGTCGGGGGTCATACCTACCTTTAGGCAGATATCGGCCTACAGGTATTCGGGGATGGGGTCCGTTTGATTGCAGCGCAGATAACCTAGGTGATAATGACCAGACCTAGTAATATTGAAGCATGGCCGCACGTTTCCTTCATGCGTAGAAGGCGATTGAGGTCCCTCACGTATAAACGCATACAGCTTTGTGTTTGGTGTGCGTCACCTGTATCGGCGAGAACGAGATCACGATAGCGAGAATCGGCTCTGTCATTCTCTACGAAAAGGCCGATAACATACGAAGGAAACCTCGCAGACAACGATTGGCTGGCATCTGTCCAACAGGTGCGGAATTAGATCACAATAAAGAACAGCTTACAGCTGCTATAAATGACAAGCAGGATGAAGACGGCAGTTCCCGATATTCCATATTAAATCTGCAATTCATAGAGCATGGCTATCAACGTGCAAAACTGACCGCATTTTTGCACGCGGCAAATTTCACGGGGATTCTGTTCCTGATGTATTCAGTCATACTAAGATATGACAATTTACTGGACTGGTTTTGACGGGCTGGATCTTAAGCAAAACATGTAGTCTGTCGTAATGTCGTGATCGGGCAAAAACACCTAAAAATGATGGAAGTGCGCGCGAAAGTTAAAAATAGAATAAATCTGCACAGCTTGTTTAGGATTATATAATTCAGAGCATTTAAATCTTCGTCGGTGAGTGATTATACTCACAAAACATTAAAATGTCTTCTGCCTTAAGTTTTGACACTGCTAGTATGATGAGCGGTGAGCCCAAACACGTAAATGCAAGCGGTTTGGAGTTAATGACAGGCGTATGATGCCAACGATAGACAGCCCGGAAAAATAATATGTTGCGAAGCGCTGTGATGTGGATTGTGAGGCTTGGTCCTCTTCTCAATATTGCTGTGCTTATGTTTCTCTATGGCAATACCCTAGATCCGTGTTGGATGTAGGATACACGGGAGGTTGGGGATGGTTGGCTCAGAGCTGAGGTGAGCGCGAGTCGCAACTGCCACCCCTCTCCTAAATTTCGGTAGCAGGTACCACCCATGTGACATGATGCACCCGCGTCTCTGTATCATTCCAGCTTTCTGGCATGTGATGGCCACCTTGTTGCCGGTGCACAAACCGGAAATGAAATCCGAGCCAGCTCACCCCAAAGACCGCTTCCTGGCTGTACCCGAGGTGTCTCTTGATATGCTCAATCCATAGTTGTGTATTGTGATGTAATGTACTGCCGGCAGGGGAGGCTATCGCATATGTTTATGAATATTGATATCGAAATCAGCATTGTCTCAGTGCAGCAGTATACACCTGCATGGACTGTATAGCACCTAAGACAAGCCACTCCCTTTAAGGAATATTATCAATGGTTATGGCGTATTACATGTGATTGTCCCATGTGTACCTCATAAGGTAACCTGACCAGTGGACAAAGTGTGATGCCAGCAAACTTTTCCACCCGACGTCATTTTGATAGTTTGCAAACATCGCCAAGTTTCACCGCCTTTGCTGAAACAGCTTGACCATAAGGTAGGGCGAGTTGTAGTGGGTGCCAGATTGGCCGTTGGCATAAAAATACTGCTCACATCCAGTCATGTCAAGAATCGTCTGGGATCAGGCTATATGATGTGCATTATACCGCCGGGCATGGTTTCATTTTATCAACTTGGGAAATCGAGATCACACATTGTACGCCTCATGCACAAATATATTGCGATCCGCGCAAATAAGCATGTGAACCCAACGAACGCTCAGCAAGAGGAACTCCGTGGCTCAAATGAGGCGCTATTTTGCTGCAAGCCGCTGGAATACAAAACATCGTTTATCGGCCTTGTGCTAAAGTTCCACGCAATTACAATGACGCCAATACAATGTGTTTACCGAGCGACGAGATTTACTGGCTTTTTTAGACTAACACGTTTAAAGCTTGAATTTACCCCGTCCATATGCTGTGGTTGTTGTGTGATAACCGGTTAGGCTCATGTTTGACAAGAGTTTCGGTATTTTTCCTGCGCACAAATCGCAAATTCTATCAACGTAGGATTATTTTGAGTTCTGCTTTAATGATAGTCATCTACTGTCCGCCAGTAAACGGCTGACCGCTGTTCTGCACTGGTGTGCGCCGCTGACCAAGAGGGGGTCCGGCTCTGGCCGCAGGTCAGCGGCCTGGTGATCCTCGGCATCGGCATCTGGCCGTGTCGGTGTGCGCCGCTGACCAAGAGTGGGTCCGGCTCTGGCCGCAGGTCAGCGGCCTGGTGATCCTCGGCATCGGCATCTGGATGCAGATCAGCCTCTACAAGTACGTGGAGGTGTCGCCCGAGTTCTCCGCCTCCGTGCCGTACGTGTTCATCGCCAGCGGTGGACTCATCATCCTGCTGGGCACCTTCGCCTGCTGCTGCACCGTCAAGAGCCAGCCCGTCCTGCTCTACATCGTCAGTGCACCTCCGGGGGGAAGGGGTCAATAGGGCCCCCAGGTCGCTATGGCTTTTGGGGTTCAAAACACTAACATCTTGTTCAGTAATTTCGACACTAAGAGCTGTCATGCAGTTATATGTAGCATTTGTAGCCGCTTGGCTTCACCGGGCGATAATATTGATCCAGTCGGTGCCAGATAGTGTGCGCCACCATGGTTTCATGAGAAACGATGTATGGGTGATATGTTGCTGACGCAGCAGTCATTTTCCTCCATTTGAGGGGCAATGCCCTTTCTAAATATGATAGAATTGTCGACTAGTACATCACCAAGCAATGTGATCTTCTCGTTCTGCGTTTAATGGACAAAGTGGCCGCTTAAGTGAGTCTTCGAACACCAATCGCAGTATGCACTGGCCGTTTCAGTATTCGTTCTTCCTGCTGTTGGTGTTCTTCGTGGTGCTGGCCGCCGGCATCTCGGCCTACGCCTACCGACGCAAGCTCTCCCACGGATTCCAGGTGCGTGGCCACCCGTGGTGCAGCGACACGCTGGTGACGTTAATCTAAACTGATGTCGTTTCGCAATGTGACGATAACGCAAGACTCGGCATCGAGTTTCGGTATCATTCCGGCATCATTCTTGCCCCTTATTTAAATGCTGCGTAGCATGCGGATCATGCATAGATCTGTGGGTGTTTGCTTTTTGTTTTTTTTTTTTACTTCGCCGTGTGTGGTACATGACGCTGACCGACAGCTGTTGGTGCGAATCCGTTCATAATTGTAACTGAACGTGATTACTTCGTGACTCAGGGGTGTAGGAGGGATTTTCAAGCTTTCGTTATGGGCTTAAGTTCGAACGCATGGATTAGATGTGGATTAGCTATCACTACCATTTGTAGGCTTTGATCCGGTCCAGGAGCGCCATTAGGGGAGCATGCGGAATTTCGCAATGACAAGGGTGTACTTAAAAATTTTTCTTTTTGATTGAGAGCCTCATTTGCGCGCAGAGCACCAGCATAGCGCATAACGACATCGTATGCTGCATGTTACTAAGTGCTTTATCTATAAACAAATCTCTCAAATGTTGGTAGACACCATACGTTTATTTAGACCTGAAAATTTGACGGCGGGGCTCAATTACAAATTTTGGTCGTCAGATAATTTTTCAGGTCAAGAAGAGTTTTAACTTGCTGGAGGGTAACATACCCATATTTCGCTTCTGTATTCGACAGGCGAGCAGCAAATCAACAAACTTAGCATTCAGCCAGACGACATTAAATGAGATAAACAGGTTCATTGTTTTAGAGCTGAAAATGCCTTTTGTACACAAACAAACTACATTTTGTGCTCTGAAATTTAACTGAAACCATTGGTAACACCCTTACCTATCACTGAACGCGAGGTCACATGTGTTTTCAAGCGTCTTGAAGTGAAGGTGGGTTATAACAAACAGAGCATCAGAAGTCAGGTGCAGTCGATCAAATGCGAGCAATAACCATTAAATTGAAGACGGTTGTCAAACTTGTCCACAAGGATGAGCTACATGTCTAGAACAAATTACCGGCCTCATCTTTCGGTTATTTTAGCATACGATGCATTTATCATATGTGTACTTTTTGATCCCTACGTACATAGCAGGTAGAAGCATACATGAGCGTGGTTTTCCAAAATAAGTTAAGTAGTATTAGGATGAAAACAAAACTAGATATATCCCAAAATAGGCAGCAATGGAACTACTCTTCCATTTGGTGTACTTCTTTCTCAAATTTGGTGGTCTGGGAAACACTCAAAATCATTAGGAACTTTCAACCCGAAGTTGATGTCCAGGCAAGGTAAATATATTAAGCCAGGCAGTGGAATGACTCACACCTTGTGAGCTTGCCTTTAAAAAAAAGAACAACTTGCCAAGAAGTCCAGGGACATGACTAAACCCCTTTATTTTCGAAGCACCCGAAGGACATGCAATGAAATAAGCTTTACAGTCTTTTACACCAAGGCTGGTTGCGGCTACCCAGTTTTCGGGTCGACGGCTGGCCGAAACAGAGCCAACAGCTGTCCGGTTAGCCGGCTATGTGGCCTTCTGATCGCAAATTAGCGATGCAAGGTTTCAAAATCGGCGTTTTGCTTGAGTGTGGGATAGAAAACGCTTCAATCATGTTAAATTTAATCAAAGCAATCTCAATTCATCCCCAGATACCAAGCGAAAGCCGATTCCCTTAGCTTCTCCCTTGCACGCTTCGGGCAATTCTCCCAGGTCCTGGCAGGCTGTGTAGAAGCTGAAAGGCTGTCTGATTATCATCTCGCTACCGTGTAAGTTTAGCAATTCTTATAAAATTGGCCCTCAAACAGCAAACGGGTAGCATTCATGACGTCCCTATAGAAACAGTTATATGCCTTATTTACCTCGTTGTCTACATTTTTGCCCGCCAATCTTTATAGTAATACACATATTGTCGCATGAGCAGAAGCGTAGACGATGAGGCGCAAAGATATGCGTGCTACCTTATAAAAAAATGTTGCTAACACTTCGAAGTATTTCTGGGAATCCTGTCCGTGAATGCAAACCAAGAGCAAGCAAGAACTGTACCATAGGTAGGTACGTTCCGAAAAGTATCTGTGCGTTGAGGACGTAGACCATTCGCATTTCTCATTTATGACGTCATTCACATCCATAGCAAAACACTTATTCTTGAGAGCGCAAACGCTGAATGTCTCTTGAAAGATATGCTAATCGGCTTGAGTAGGTTGGGAGCATATCCCATTCTGACAGCCCCTTTCCCACTCATTCTCCCCTCCCCCGCCTACCCCTAGGCCTATGCCTAGCGTTGTATATGAGAAAGCAACAAGCTTCCTGATACATGCAATTTTCCAACGCGTCAGAATGAAGCTAAAGTAAAAATTGGCGTCTCCATACAGGATGCACCGAAGTGGACGTTTGTATGACAGTGCAGTAAGGCTGTGCAGTGGAGAGCGAGGCCCGCTGACTTGTTCTGATCTGTGCTGATCGCAGGACGGTCTTAGGGACGGTCTTCAGGAGTACGGTGTTAACACGGACAAAATGGCCGCCATCGACGCTATCCAGTCCACGGTAAGAATATTAAGGTCTTCTCGTTTGCGACATTATCCTGACTTAATACGCTGCGAAGCTTTCGCAGGGCCTCGGCACCCCAGTGATGACTTGAACTCCGCAGCGCTTCCCTGAGTTCCCTCCCCCCCCCCCCCCCTCCCTCCCCCTTATACAACCGTGCAAACAAGGGAATACTGAGCCAACGAAGTGCAGCAAGTGTCTGAACTGCTAGTGCAATAGGTCCTAAACGTAGCACTTTCTATGTAGGCATCATGCATCATCATTATCACGGCCACACTGACTTCAAATGGGAAGTCATTTCTCGATATGCAGCCATTTTGGGACCGACCAATTTTGTAATTTGTGTTTTTAAAAGGCCGTGAGTCGAAAAGGCCGAAATCAGGGAAGAAATCAGGAAGCGAGGGCAGGGTGGTCATATAAGCTCAGTCCTCTCTCCACCCGGCCTTAAAAATTCACTCCCCTGGTCGTGTCAATGCAATGCATAGTTGTCTTATCTG
This sequence comes from Pollicipes pollicipes, assembly GCF_011947565.3. NCBI lineage: Eukaryota > Metazoa > Arthropoda > Thecostraca > Pollicipedomorpha > Pollicipedidae > Pollicipes > Pollicipes pollicipes. Next base: position 22,750 of record NW_023596006.1, read on the forward strand.
GCAGCAGGGGAGTGAGCTATTCTGATCAGATTCTGGTTTTAAACCCTTTTTCCGAAGGCCTTGCCACGTAGACATAACTACATAACTGTCTAATTGTCGCGTGCTGCACCCACCGTGTACTAGGGTCACTTCTGGGCATATCGTGACTCGTTCCGCCCTGGACCAAACCACGCAACACAACTGCACTGGCCCGGCAAATCCGCGGCACATTGTTGGTGTTCGACGCTCATGGTGTTGGTGGCCCTCATCCTCTCTCTGCAGCGTGGGGAGAGCCTCGTCGTCAACGGCTGGATGATGTCCGTAGCATTACTGCTGCGTTGTGCCCCGCCCCTCACTCAAAGCGCTACCCGATGTGGGATGCGTTGACTGCGGTGTAACGCCCGCCTCTGTGCGCAGCTCAAGTGCTGCGGCATCAACGGCACGTCCGACTGGAACAACACGCCGTACGCGCGCTCGCACGGCACGCCCGCCTACCCGGCCTCCTGCTGCGCCAAGTGGGACGACACCCGCTGTACCACCGTCCACGACAGCGTGAGTGGCAAGGCCGGACCCCGCGCGCGCGCCTGATCGGGCACACCCGCTGCACCACCGTCCACAACAGTGTGCGAAGCAAGGCCGGGCCCCGCGCGCGCGTCCTGAGCGGTTACACCCGCTGCACCACCGTCCATGACAGTGTGAGAGGCAAGGCCGGGCCCCGCGCGCGCGTCCTGAGCGGTTACACCCGCTGCACCACCGTCCATGACAGTGTGAGAGGCAAGGCCGGGCCCCGCGCGCGCGCCCTGATCGGGCACACCCGCTGCACCACCGTCCATTACAGTGTGAGAGGCAAGGCCGGGCCCCGCGCGCGCGCCCTGAGCGGGTACGCCCGCTGCACCACCGTCCATGACAGTGTGAGAGGCAAGGCCGGGCCCCGCGCGCGCCCTGATCGGGCACACCCGCTGCACCACCGTCCATGACAGTGTGAGAGGCACGGCCGGGCCCCGCGCGCGCGCCCTGAGCGGGCACACCCGCTGCACCACCGTCCATTACAGTGTGAGAGGCAAGGCCGGGCCCCGCGCGCGCGCCCTGATCGGGCACACCCGCTGCACCACCGACCATGACAGTGTGAGAGGCAAGGCCGGGCCCCGCGCGCGCGCCCTGAGCGGGTACGCCCGCTGCACCACCGTCCATGACAGTGTGAGAGGCAAGGCCAGGCCCCGCGCGCGCCCTGATCGGGCACACCCGCTGCACCACCGTCCATGACAGTGTGAGAGGCACGGCCGGGCCCCGCGCGCGCGCCCTGAGCGGGCACACCCGCTGCACCACTGTCCACAACAGTGTGAGAAGCAAGGCCGGGCCCCGCGCGCGCGTCCTGAGCGGGTACACCCGCTGCACCACCGTCCATGACAGTGTGAGAGGCAAGACCGGGCCCCGCGCGCGCCCTGATCGGGCACACCCGCTGCACCACCGTCCGTGACAGTGTGAGAGGCAAGGCCGGGCCCCGCGCGCGCGTCCTGAGCGGGTACACCCGCTGCACCACCGTCCATGACAGCGTGACTGGCACGGCCGGGCTCCGCGCGCGTCCTGAGTGAGCCCATGCTGGATATAGCGCTGAACAGACCGCGGCTGTCCTGCACCTTGGTGGGTACAGCTGGACCCTTATGTGGTGTGGGGATTGACGGGCAATTTCTCCAGTGCCGAGCTTTCTCGCCATGACCGCTGCGTGGTCAACCGTTACTACGCCTCAGGTGGTTGCGACACCGGCATGTGAGGAAATAAAAACGCCCGATCGATCTCTGCCGGTGCATTGACTCACTCAACTCGCGCCAGAGTCGACAATCCGATGCATGAGAACTATATTGACACGGGAGCTAGAGCCAGAGCCCGTTTAGTGAAGCAGGATCACTGGGCCCGGCGGATGTTGACTCTGTGGCTTGGCAGCCGCAGTTGAGTTCTCAATAGTCCTCCAGCTGGGCTACGTGCGTAGCAACAGCACAGATACCTGACCAACGCTTCCAAACAAAACAGAGCTGTCCGGTGCGCTTCATGCTCTTGGCTTTGACCAGACATAGCAGCCCAAGAGGAGCACCGTGCTTCGAACGTTCATTAAACAGTGAAATTAAGTTGGGCTTTGATTGCTGGTCACGCGTCCTACTCGATCAGTAAAGATTGGTGTATAATGGTTCCTTCACCCACTCATTTGCTCCTTTTATTTTCTGAACTTGCCAGCCTCTGGATGAAATACTGAAATACCCGTAGGCAAACATCGGGTGGATGAAATACTGAAATACCCTTAGGCAAACATCAGGACGAGTGCTCCACGACCAGGGCTGAATCCAGTGGTGGGAACGGGTCGGTGGCTTTTGACAATACCGTGGCAAACGCCTACATGTGCACCATTTTTGCTTAATTTTGGTGTCATTTGCGCACGTATTGGAGTCTGCTCTCAAAAGGACCTTGGCCCTCCCACCATCTGATGATGGATTCATCCCGAGGGCTCCAGCTCTCAACTTGCGCTTTGTTTTTTGCACTCAGATGTGGTATTTGGATGTTTTCACTACTTCTACTTACGTTTCGTGTGTTTCACGTTTCTTATCATCTGGAAATTCTCCACCTGTGTCGGAATCATTACCACTCAGGTCGACTTTGCACCCAAGTTATTGTGCCATCTTTCCATGTTTTCCGTTTTCCCATACGAAGAACAACTTTACGTTCATTTTGCGTTTCATCCCAATATGCTTAGAATTTATAAATCCTCACGCTGAATGACTAGCATTCTGTCCCCTTTAACACTTGTCGTCTTGACACCAAATCAATGTTTTCATTGGAACTAGCGACTCCAGCACATACCATAATGATTTGGACTCCACGGCCCTCCACATTCCAGCCATGCTCCTCGTGATACCAGTGGGCTGACAAAAGCGGGCCGGTGACTGCATCCTGTTTTGCTTATGCAGGTCCGTACCATTGATACTCCCAGTTTTAATGTTGACGGCCCTGACATTCTTAGCGCTCGTCATAGCCGGTCTGGCTCCTGTGGGCCACCATTGCTCGCTGTCTCACTCCCTTGCTCATGAGCACTCGACACGGCCATGAACAGACTCATTCCCGCGTCTGTTAATGCTCCTCTTTCATAAATCTTTCCTCGGGCTTCCCAACCGCCGCTGAGGCCATGCATCTGCTGCCTCAGGGCTGCTACAAGGTGGTGATGGATTTCTTCTACACCAACATTGGCATCATCGCCGGCGCTGCGATTGGACTCGCCTTCTTCCAGGTCAGTCTCCGCGGCCAGCGTACCTCTCAGGAGCTCCGGCAAACCGGGCTGACCTTTGCCTTTGAGCACGGCCCCATGAGGTGTGTGAAAGCCAAATCTCGGGATCGCGATCTTGAATTGTGGCGTTGACACGTGTGCAAAAAGTGACTTGATCACCATATGATTCTTAGTCCATGGCCAGTCCCAGCAGCAATGGTCGTGATGGATCCTGTTTAGTTGGTTCCGCTTGAAACAGAGCCTTGTCGGCGGTGAAGGTCATGTCAGTGCTGCGTAATGGAGGAGAAAAGAAGCAGTGGACCAACACTGCACCCATTGTATGGACCCCCACCGCTGAGCCTTACCTGTGCAGGGACTCTTCTCTTGAGGCGTGTGCGGGCGCCCGGGGCTCCCGCCAGGGTTGTCGGGACACGGGCTCGTGCTGTGACCGCAGCGCAGCTCCTGCGCGGCGGGATACTGCGAGGGGGCAAGACGCAGCTGTAGCGGAGGAAAACGTGGCGGGTGATCGGTCCTTACTGGGTTAGGTTTTGTGCTCGAGTTTGCACGGCCGCGCAGAAGACACCCAGTTTGTGCGCATGACATGACGATTCCTTTCCTCAGGTGATTGGAATCACGCTGGCATGTCTGCTAGCCAAGAACGCCAAGCGGGCCCACTACCAGCAAGTATGAGGGTCTGCCCACCCCGGCTCGCACGAGCTCGCCCCAGCCAATGGCCCCAACTGACAACTAGCGCCATCTCTGACCGACCTGACACGTCACGGCCAACAATTGTAGGCGGAGAAACCGACGCAGAAACCGCACATCAGAACCAAGCCAGCCCAACAGAGGAGTGTGCTGCATCAATACCCCCAAATCAGAGCTGCATTTGGAATGGTAAAGCTGGAAAATGCATGCAACGAATTACCGAGGTGCGCTTTGTGGCAAAACGGACATTTTCTGTACCTCTAAGAGCAACAGCGTCATCCAAATTGCATCAAATCAATGACGACCGAGGTTAGTCGGATCCTATTTTGGTGGTGGCTGTACTTGATCTCCAATGCTAGCTGCATGCAAGACCATTCCGAGTGATGCTTACATAACCATTCGTAGATAATTCAAGCTCAGCAAACATTATCACTCCTGCGAAATAGTGCGTTTTTCTCACAGGGGCTTCACGTGCCGAATAGAACACTGGTCATGCGGCGTTTATCTTGCAACCACTTGCTCTCAACGTGTCTAACGGAAACTCCAAAATCATTAGCGGATTAACAATGAACACAAATTAACAGTCAGTTCGCTCTATTAATAATGGGCAAAGCAGCTGACACCGTGATGCATATAAAGTGAAAAAATTATACACGTTACATCCATGTCTGCAACGCAGGATTATACTGGCAATTGGCAACTGACGGCTGGCGAACAATGGCAGTTGCTCGGAACACAATCCTGACAATGTATTTGCCATATGGCACAAACCAGTGGCCGACCAATGTACTTGCACACAGCACAGGGCAGTCCCATTACCAGCGACGCACGTATACCCCGTGAGTAGCACGGGGCAGTCGACACGGTTTGTTCCGTTCTCGCGCGGTGGTAGATATCCCGCGCCCTGCAGGGAGGACGGAACGGATATCATTGGCAGAGGACAGACGGGTGATGTGGACTGAGCTGTGTCGGGGTGGGTCGGAGGTGGTGCGGTGGGGTTCGACATCGGGCTGAGGCGGGGAGACGCGAGAGCGGCTCCACCCGGGGACGTGACAGCGGATCTATCAGATATGCTCCGTGTGATAATACTGTGCTTTGTCTGTGACGAAACGTTTTGCCAAACCACGCGCGTAGCAGGCGGCACCTTCGCAATGTCGTTGATTTCACGGTGTATCATGAAACTTACGAAAACAGGAGGTGTGAAAACCAATTTTATGTTCTCTTCATTGAATATGCAATTATGAATGTGAATATAGCTTTCGATGTAAGTCGCGACCAGCCTCTAGTTTGCATGAGTCGTGCGAATGCCGGTCTGTGAAATGTTTGGTGTTGAGCAAGCGGGATGCCTGTTACCGCTTCAGAAAACATTCGTATCTTAGATTGGAGCAAGCTCACCTCTTGTGATGCAAGCACTGACAATCTAGTGTACATTTAACCGATGTTATGCAGGCGATGTATTCCGCTGTGTTTCACTTTTCCTGGACGCTGCTAGCCAACGTTCCATCGCGACATAAGTCCAGGGCTCGTCTAATAGGGTGGTTCGTAAAACTCTACTTGTAAATATCTGTATTTTGCTAGTTACGGGATATCGGTGGTGGTTAAGGCGTTGTGTGTACGGATATGGTCTGTGAGCACACAACTACGAGGGTTCGCTGACAGGTTATGTAAAGGTATCAAACGTATAGTTCACGTGAACTCGCTCCTTTGTAGCACTAAAGAACAGCCAGGAATGATTTGGCTGGCATCCCTGCAAGTAAACGCTGGTGCACCCGCTCACCAAGAAAAACAATGTTCATCAATGCGTGACGTCCGGCGGTGCCGAAGTGTGCTGAGAGCAGTTTGTGAAGCACCCACGAGCTCCACTCTCTGGCCAGGGAAGGCTCGTGTTTGATGTGTTGGTGAACATCTTACCGGAACTCTCGAGAGCACTGTTTAGATGTTACCGTTTCGACACGATCATGGCCTCGGGGAATCCTAGACCTACACTGTGTGCATCGTAGATTTGTCGTTGGACTTATTGAGGGCATTCGCGCAAGATCAACTCGATCTCTCCCTGCTGCGGCTTATCAGCCTGGTCCTTCTGAACGTGTTGAGCGTTTTGTACAATTTCTAAAGTGCATCTCAGGATAGGTTTTGCATGTTCGTGGAGCTCCGATCTCAATGGTACCGCCGTCTTTACCTTTTGCATTACCATTTTATTCACTACGTAAATACATGTTTGGGACATTTATAGCATTCTCATTGTCCAGGACTTGGACAGATGTTGAACATCTTGACAGATCTCCAGGGAAGAACGCGCTATTGAGACTGTGTGTTAGACCGGCAGCTGTATGATGCATGGTGATGAACGATTTATTTTTGCCTAGTACATAATTTCCGTTATGACTTCATGATGCAGTCAGCTGGTTACCCACTATCATCATTACGTGCAGCCGACTACGTAGGTCTTGGAAGGGCTTAACGGCAGGCTCGATTTCAAGATTTCAAGGATTGGGCCATAAAACAAACCAATCCGACTTCATTAGCGTATACAGCAAGTAACCTTTCGTCAGGGAGCGGAAATGAAAGATTCCTGTTTGCATGGCAGATTAGGCGATTCAGATTCGGAATCAAATCGCTTTCAACAGGAAGCCCATAGCTGCGTGGTTTTTTCATTGTCGTACGTCGTAAGATAAGAATACGATAGGGCAGATCGCAAAGAGCGCTTCAGCTCAGTGATGTGTCCACGCAAATACTCAGTGATGTATCCACGCAAATACTCAGTGATGTATCCACGCAAATATTCAGTGATGTGTCCACGCAAATATTCAGTGTGATCCACGCAAATATTCAATGATGTGTCCATGCAAATATTCATGTATACGCCACGCAAAATTCAGTGTGTCCACGCCAATATTCAGTGATGTATCAAGCGATATGTCAAGTATGTATTTAGGA
>NW_023596007.1:0-28073 GCF_011947565.3 Pollicipes pollicipes
GGTCGGTGAATCAGGGTCGCCTCATCACTTCCGGGACTTCTGGCCGACAAACGGGCTCCCATAATGTTTCAAAGCCCGCAAAACCCCGGTCGGTCCTTTGAGCCATTCGGGCCTGAAGGGCCCACCGAGGGACTCTCGATCCCCAAAGGGGTTTAACCCCATGGGTTCCCTTGCATCTCCCCGGGCAGGGATGATGCCTACCGATTGAGCAGCTCATGTGGTGCTGTCAAACGCTACCTACACCATCGGACCGGGCGTGTGTCACCATTTAAAGTATGCGTTTTAAACTGCGCACAGCAATTTTCATGGTAAACATGTTTGGAAACACCTTTTTAATAGTAAACATCAACATGAAATCATTTGCATAGCAATGAATTGCAGGCAAGCATGTGCATAGATGTTGCACATTTGGTCATGTGCAGAAATGCCCAATTTACTTGTACTTGTACGCTTATCGTTACAAGTACAATTGCAGACCAATATTAATTAGGATGCCACGTCTATATCGCATAGAAGTGGTACGTTAGAAGTATCGCGAAAAACATTGTCGCGCAAAAGTTTTGCGTTCGAATGTAACCGCATGGAATTTTATACTTTAGAAGATTCTGCATAAAAGGTTATGCTGCACAAAGGTTTGCGTCGGACATTTTGTTACCTGGAAAGAATTTTGAGTATGAGCTTTGCGTTAGAAGATTTGCCATGTAGAAGTTCATGCGTTAGAAGTTCTTCCATTGGAAGTGATCTCGCGTAAGTTTTCCGTGAGAAATTTTGTTGCGTAAAAATAAATATTACAGGGAAGCTTTTACGTCAGAAGAGCGGTCTCGTAGAAGCGTTGTGTAGAAGTATTTTCATTAGTAGCTTTGTCGCTTAGAACGTTACGCGTCAGAAGTCCTTGCATTGTATCCAGTGTCTCATAGAAGCTTTTGCATCAGAGCTTTTGTCACAGAAGTAATATCGCGTAGCAGTTCTACCGCACAAATGTTTTGCATTACAAGTTCTTGCATGAGAGACAATGCCGTATAGAAGTCGTGTGGCGCGAGTTCCGTCGTCAGCAGTTTGTGTTAACGATATCGTCAGCACACTGTGCAACAGAGGTTCCTGAGAGTTTGGAGTTGGACGAGGTTCTCGGCGGCGGAGAGTAACATTTCAAGCCGCATGTTTGGCACGCAAAATTCTCCAGGCTGTGCCACGTTCGTCTCGAGAACCCATTTGAAATACTTGGGCTGGCATGCGCCAAAATGTCAGCCGGTCGTGCCGCCGCAGCCCACAAGCGGTCGAACGTCATCAGAAGCCAAACAGTCGACCATTCGTCCGCCAAATGACGGCCGTCCGGCAGGTAATGCCGCAGGGCAATCCACAGTGAAGAGATTACCGCCGACGAGTTCGGCGCAGTCATCGCCTTGAGGCTTCGGCTTCGGCTTCGGCTTCGGCGCGCCACATGGTCCGATTACAGTGCCGCACTCTTTGCTATATAAAGGCGCCTGCGAAGCCTAGAAGGCTGCGTGGCAAACAGCCCAGTGGCTCGCGTTCGCCAGCGTCTCAGCGCTCACTGCCTTACAGTTTATGTTGCTTCCTGTAATCCCGTCTGTGCGTAGTTTGCGTGCTCACGGCCTTACAGCTGTATGTTGTCTCCTGTAAATGCCGTCCCGTTCGCGCGGGTACGTCGGCGTGCGCACCCGCGACGATAAGGCACCAACAAGGAACCAACGGGACTTGCCGACGAAAGACGCTTGTTACAATAGCGGTTTATAGCGGTTTATTTCGCGGCGGATTCGCCAGCAAAGATCCGTAATATTCGCCTTCCCTCACACATGCTCCAGTGGTAACACGGTGAAAATCAATAAATATCAACCGCAGTTCAGCATGACGATTCAACATTGAAGTAATCACTGAATGTTCGGGCATGATCGTGCCCATGAAACAATGACAAAAATATACAATAGCAATGGCTAGACGCATTACACTATGCCCCGATTAAAAAGTGACTGCAACTCAGAACACGTCCAGAACACCTTCGCCACCAATAATGTAAGTTAAAAATATACATTTTCACACGCGTGCTCTGCAGCCAGCGTCGCGTAACTACAAAGTGACGCGAGGTCTCAGTACACTGAAAGACACAGCCCGCCTGGAGCAGCGCAGCAGCTGTGATCCCGCCAGCCCACGTCGCGCCACTGGTCCCAGCGCCGCCCGCGCGTCGCCGGCCCGGAGTCACGGTCAGCGCCGCCTCCGGACCCCGCCGAGTATCACTGCCGCCGCCGCGCGCCGGCGCCGCGGCCGGGCGCGCAACTGTGCACAGCGTGGCCGGCAAGTGCGGGGTGGGTGAGTGCGCCGGCGGTCCGAGGATCCGTCCCCAGCGGCTGAGCTGTGTCCAGGCGCGGCCTGACCCCGCCGCCCGAGATCGCGGCTGCCGTCCGTGGAGCGGAGTCCTCGATGCCGCTCAGCGGGCGTCAGCCCCCGGTCCAGCGGCGGTGCTGGGCCTCAGCGGCCGCCGGCCTCGACGGCTGCCGCTCGCGCCGCTCTGACCGCCGGAGGCGGCGTGCCGGCCCGCGGCGGCGCGGCCGGCCGCTAGGTGTCCTCCCCGAGCTCGAGGAACTGGGCGTACAGCTCGCGCCGGCACTCGCCTTTGGCCGTGAACCCGTACTTGTAGTAGCTGCCGTCAGCACACACCACTGCAACCAGACCCGGCCGTCAATCGGGGAAAGCCCAATGTTCCACGGCGTGAGGTTATACTTCGTTGTTTGCTGCACAATGGCATGAGGTGATGTGATGAGAAGCGGCGTCAAGTAGGTAGTGGCATAGAGCGACACAAATGAAAACAGCACGGAGCGGGTACGGCAAACTGGGCGCCGCAATGTAGGCAGCTCTTTCGTGAGTGACGAGTTACAATCACAAAGAGAGACTACAGCTTTCCGATGTTCATTCCATCACCTGGCTGAAAAGTAACAGTAAGTAATCTTACCCCAGGCCTTGGTAAAGCTTGCATTTACATTATGTGCAACGATGGTATTACTGTCGGTGCCCATCCCCATGCCCTGTGGTTTTGCCTGCAAATCTACGTCTCGGCTAGATTGCAGTGCGTGTAAAAGTTAAACACAACGCGGCCTGCCGCCATCTTCGAAAACGCCAGAAAAACAACGTAACGCCCACAGATTTTCCCCGCAGGCTGTGACGCCATGTTTTCGTCCCGTCTGGAAGGTGACTGTGCCGATGCACGCGCTGACCTCGCACCAGGGCTCTTTCCCCATTAGCTGTCTGTCAGCAGGACCGTGTGCCGATTGCCTAAGCTCGAGTCGCCACCGCACCAGCCTCGGCAATGAGCGGAGCCTAGGCACCAACGCAGAGGTGGCCTCTGCTTAGGCGAAGACGGAATATTACGTTAAGATAACCGGGGAAACCTCATCTCCTGCCCGATTTCGACGGCACATTTTCTTCAAAAGTCGACACGAGCTCATATCAGATTTGCATGTGAAATGCGCCCAAGTCTCATCATTGCTTCCACGAGCCACTAACTTCTCAAGCACATTTGTCGAACTATTAATAATACATATGCAGACTAGACATCTGTGAAGTAAGATCTGCATGCCGCAAAAAGTCAGTGAATGCCTAAGGAAACGTCGGCAAACTTGGGATGGCGAATACAGAATGCGTAGGTCAGCATGTGTTTGCAATCGCAGCTAAGTTTTGCACACTGCGCACTTGGTGCCTATTATATCTGAGCTACTATATTCAATGATATCCCTCACCAAAAGACGGCAAGGAAAGGGACACGACGCGGCAGTAGTACGCTTTCAAATGCATATACGTAAGACTGGGAAATCTCCAGCCTGACAAAATCATGGCAGGGGAGGAGCCTTACGGCAACGTTCTCACGTTTCGGCGCATGCAACAGCTCTTGCGTGCCTACTTTGCCATGGAATCAAAGATCTAGCTTCCCACACCGTTGGGTTCCAATGACCTTTGTAAATGTCACGTACATCAATAACGTTTATAAAAGATGTCAGACCTAAAGGTCTAAAGGTCAGGTGACGTCTGAGGAAAGGAAGGAGCGTTCCGAGCATTACGGTACCTTAAACTTTCACCACACACTTCAGCCGCCCACCTAGAAATTCAAGATCAGGTGGCACGACAGGGGTCCACACAAAAAGCCTTGCTTAGCTTGAGCTCCGATCCCAGAAATCTATCCCATCAATAGGTTTCCAATTCCTTTAAAATGATTAAAGAAAAAGTCACGTGTCTTCTATCACAAGCCGACATGAAAAATGGATCACACCACACCAAAAGAAAACTTCACACAGCTTGAAGTACTAGTCGGCGTGCGGAGCTTGAGAACGGGTTCAGCGCGGTGATCCGATGGCTGATCAGGCCAAGTCCGAAACCGAAACCGAAACCGAAACATCACCATCGCGCGCCCGCAGACGCCAAACTCCGCAAGCGCGAGCTGCACCGCCCTCCGCCGAACGCTTCGACGGGTACAAAAAGAGCCGGAACGGCACACCAAACTCATCCGTTGGCAGCAGGGAGCGTTCTACAGGGCATCAAAAAACTACCCAACACTACAATAGTCTACCAACCCCACGCCTCCCAGCGCGGCCCCTTACCGATGACCGACTTGTTGTCGGCGCCGAACGCGCAGATGCACTGCGGCCCGCCGGGCACCTGGAACCGGCCGAACGACCAGCGCGAATTGAAGTACTTGGGCAGCAGGGCGGCGGCGGCCGGCACCAGTCTGCGGACGGCGGCAGGGAGGTCAGCGGCGGGCGGCGGCGGAGGGGCGGGCGATGCGGCGGACGGGAGTTGAAGTACTTGGGCAGCAGGGCGGCGGCGGCCGGCACCAGTCTGCGGACGGCGGCAGCAGGTCAGCGGGGCGGCGGCGGAGGGGCGGGCGCGCGGGCGGAGTTGAAGTACTTGGGCAGCAGGGCGGCGGCGGCCGGCACCAGTCTGCGGACGGCGGCAGGACAGGTCAGCGGCGGGCGGCGGAGGGGCGGGCGGCGCGGGAGGGCAAGGAGTTGAAGTACTGGGCAGCAGGGCGGCGGCGGCCGGCACGAGTTGCGGACGGCGGCAGGGGGGTCAGCGGCGGGCGGCGGGGGCGGGCGGCGCGACGGACGGGGAGCTGGAGCAGCACGCGGAGCCGGCTGTCTTTCACGGGGCGACTGTCGGGCGAGGTGTTCATGGTGACACGTGCAGTCAGATAACGTCCGTCCCTGCAGCCGTACGTCTGACGTATGGATACACTGACATTACCTAACGCGAGAACGCGCCTATGCAGGAATTAAACATTACATAAACACAAACGCAGTGAGAGACTTCGCGCATTATGTCGTCTGCTCAGGCGACGTGTGACACATGATCCAGACCGCCTAAAAACGGCCGATGTGTGCCTGATGCTTGAAAGATTAGCAGGCACCATGTGATCGCAAAGACCGCCAAAGATGACCTAAGCCGTCCCAGTTTTGGAGCATTTTCGGCCTCATGAATCAAACCTGTGTTTTGCAGGGAATGCATTATCTCTTAGCCACGTCTAAATCATTCGAGTATCGCTAGCCGAGACCAACTGAGCTACAAAGAGCCCCCGTGATACTGGCCACGACCTGACCGCCCGAGATGCCCCAACACTGCTGACAAAGGCGCCGACCGCAGCAGAGTGTCGGCACTGCCGGCGCTGGCTGTCTCGGCAGGGCCGCCGTCAGCGCGGAACCACGGGCCCAGCCCGGCCAGCCGGCCAGCCGGACCGTCAGCAGGGATGGTGCCAAACCCCCTGTCCGGTCCGGTACCGCGGCCCGCCAGCGGCGGCAGGGGCGGCGCGGCAGGCGGCCCCCGGCGACGGCGGCCGGGCAGCTTCACCCGGTCTCCTTGGCCTTGTGCTCCTCCTCCTCCACGGCGAAACACGTGCACGGTGCCGTGGTCGCTGGAACCGCACAGCAGCGACGAGTCGTGGTTGAAGTTGATGCTGGGGGCCGACGCTTTAGGTCAGAGGGTCGGGCGGGGCAGCATCTCTCACAAATGTCGCCGGTCAGTGATACCGAGCACCGCTCGGTGGGACAAACACCTGGCCCGCGCAACTGCATTGCAGGCCAACACTTGTGCACGTGCACTTAGCACACGTGCTGTCAACACATGCGTGGTGCGGATGATATGGAGACGGGCAGCGACGCTGGCTTCGGGTCGAGCCTCGTACGCCGTACTCAAGCCAGAGGGTACGGGATTCGGTTCCGCGCGGTGCCCACCCTTCCTACCAGGGTGGTGGGCAACGCGACGCCACAAAGCCTCAGCAGCTGCGTGCTTCGTAAAACCCCAACTGACGATGACGACGACGACGACGCACTGCCCAGCACGTGTCTGGCACATGGGACTCACCCGTGACTATGGGCGACCCAGGGCCACTGTGCTTAGCTCACCAGCGACTATGGCCGGGCCGGGGCCGACACTGTGCTGAGCTCACCAGTGACTGTGGACGGCCCAGGACCACTGTGCTGAGGCTCACCAGCGACCATGGCCGGATCCAGGGTCACTGTGCTGAGCTCACCAGCGACTATGGCCGGACCGAGGCCATTGTGCTGAGCTCACCAGTGACTATGGACGACCTGGGGCCACTGTGCTGAGCTGCCCAGCGACCATGGACGGCCCGGGGCCACTGTGCTGAGTTCGCCAGCGACTATGGCCGGACCCCGGGGCCGACACTGTGCTGAGCTCACCAGTAGATGTGGGCGTTGTTGGCTCCCCGGCGCAGCTCGCAGAGTATGTCGCCGGATGACGTGTCGAACACCCGGATCAGCGTCCCCTGCGGCCGCCGCCGACAGTCAGTGGGACGGCCAGTGGGACAGTCAGTGGGACAGTTCATGGGGACAGTCAATGGAACAGTCGGTGGCACAGTCAGTGAAACAGTCAGTGGGACAGCCAGTGGCACAGTTAGTGGGAAAGCCAGTGGCACAGTCAGTCCCCTGGACTGTCAGGGGGCAGTCGGTGGCACAGTAGTGAAATAGTCAGTGGAATAGTCAGTGGAATAGTCAGTGGCACAGTCAGTGGCACAGTCAGTGGGATAGTCAGCATTCAAAGTCAGTAGCACAGTCAGTGGGGACATCAGTGAGACAGTCAGTGGGGCAGTCAGTGGGGACAGTCAGTGGGACAGTCAGCAGCACAGTCAGCAGCACAGTCAGCAGAACAGTCAGTGGGACTGTTAGTGGGACAGTTAGTGGGACAGTCAATGGTCAATGGGGCAGTCAGTGGGACAGATCGCGGTACAGTCAATGGGGCAGTTAGTGGGACAGTCAATGGGTCAATGGGGCAGTCAGTGGGACAGCCCGTGGGTACAGTCAATGGGGCAGTTTGGTGGGACAGTCAGTGGGACAGTCAGCGGGACAGGGCAACGGAGGACGGTCGACACGCGCAATGCGGCACGGTGCCGGCACCACAAGCGTAAGGCAAGTCTGTTTACTGACTGTCGGGTGGGACAGAGACAAACCGCCGCCGGCCGACCAGCAGGCAGTGGCCCGATGGGTGTTTGCACAAACGACCGTGTATTTGGCCCCCGAGGGTTCGTCCCACGTCCCGTAGCTTCTTCAGATGATAGAATTGCGATTTCCCTACACACTTTTCGAATTGGTGGGCACACTCGGAGCCAGCCCCGACCGCGTTAACGCATTGGACGATCTTAAGGCGGTAAGGTGACCCAGGGGTTCACAGACCTTGACGTGCCGTTCGCCACATATCCGATCTCTATCGATTTTTCGAGCACGACTGGATTATTTGCACCGGGGGCTTACCGCGGCCTGGCGACAGTCCGAGCGAGACGCCGGCATGTCGACCGAGCGACGTCTCCGACAATGGCTGGTTCGCTTTTATGGCAACGCCTCCGTAGCTGAACTGACTGAACCAGCAAGAACATCTCCTTCCCTCCACGCCGTGGATTCTGCCATAGCTGAACGAAGATTTTTCCCGATATTTGCAGAGCAAAAATATCCACGCCTCCGATTGTCCAATAGTCGACAACGCCTCAGGTCAACACCCTCCTCTCTCTCCTCACTTTTCGCTCGCAACGGAGTCACTGCCCCGCAGAACCTCCCGCCGGTGTGGCGGCGTACCTGGCCCGAGCCTCTGCATGCGCCAACACACGACCCACAAACCGGACAAATCTCACGTCCAGGCCGCACGGGCCACACCAACGACGCCACCCACCTCAAATACTAGCAATTCACACGTCTGAGCCTGCCATTCTACCGGGCACGGCACATCACGTGTCTGAGCTCACCACAGCCGTGCCGTACCTTTTGGCTGGCGGTGGCCAGACGCGTGCCGTGCAGGTTGAGCTGGAGGCAGCTGAGCGCAGCCTCGTGCGCGGCCACGTCCAGCGGCGGCCGGGACGTGTCGGCCAGGTCCACCAGGTGCACGTGGCCGGTGCGCGCGCCGGGGAACGCCAGCAGCGAGGCGCTCGAGTTGGGGCAGAGCACGCACAGGCCTGCCGGTGGCGGCGGCCGGTCAGGGGGGTACCGGCGGGGCGGGTGGGGAGGAGCAGAGCACGCACAGCCTGCCGGTGGCGGCGGCCGGTCAGGGGGTGCGGCGGGGGGGGGGGAGGGGCAGGGCAGAGCACGCACAGGCCTGCCGGTGGCGGCCGATCAGCGAGGGGTGCCGGCGGGTGGGCGGGGAGGGGCAGAGCACGCACAGGCCTGCCGGTGGCGGCGGCCGTCAGTGGGGGGGGGCGGGGTGGCGGGGTGGGGAGGGGCAGGGCAGAGCACGCACAGGCCTGCCGGTGGCGGCGGCCGATCAGCGGGTGCCGGCGGGGTGGGCGGGGAGGGGCAGGGCAGAGCACGCACAGGCCTGCCGGTGGCGGCGGCCGATCAGCGAGGGGTGCCGGCGGGGTGGGCGGGGAGGGGCAGGGCAGAGCACGCACAGGCCTGCCGGTGGCGGCGGTCAGTGGGGGGTGCCGGCGGGGTGGGCGGGGAGGGGCAGAGCACGCACAGGCCTGCCGGTGGCGGCGGGGTCAGTGGGGGGTGCCGGCGGGTGGGGGGAGGGGAGGGACAGAGCACGCACAGGCCTGCCGGTGGCGGCGGCCGGTCAGTGGGGGTGTCGGCGGGGCGGGAGGGGAGGGGCAGGGCCCGCACAGGCCCGCCGGTGGCGGCGGCCGGTCAGTGGGGGGTGCCGGCGGGCAAGTGAGGAGGGGCGGGCGGGGAGGAGCGGCCCAGAGCGGCGACCGCCGTCGGGCGGCTGCGACAAAATCGGACACATGGTCAGCAGCGCACCAATGCAGCAGAACAGCCGCAGTCGAGTGTTACTCCGATTGCTGTAGTAATAGCGTACGGGACAGTGCAACGTACAGGCGGCGTTCTACGCTAAAAGTTCATCAGCAGGAGCACATCCCCTGCATGGCTACGTGTGTTTGTCAGAATCTCCAACCAGACGATCAGGTCAGATCAGAAGCCCCACAATCAGGTCGAATCGCCCTCGCAGTGCGTACTAATGGACATAGGGTGACACAATTAAGTTGATAAGCTCATTAACACGACAGCGAGCACTCGTAAAGGTGTAACCACACGGATGCCGTAGCAACGACAGCAAAACTCCGTCTCCAACAAGCTACGTTCCTCTCTATATACCTGCGCTCAAGGCAGACGATTCCAGATTTGTCATGGCTATCGACTTAGTTCCCCTGCCTCTCTCCATGCGTACCCTGAGGGTTGAACGAGGTGGGAAAGACGTGCAGCGCCTGCGGCTTCTGGATGAACGTGTACACCTTGATCATGTTGTCGAGCACGGCCACGATGCGGTCCCGGCGAAGCCGCACGGCGCGCACGTCGCTGAAGAACTCCAGCTCGATGACGGTCCGTTTCTTCAGGTCATCCCAGATCATCACTGGCGGCAGGTCAGGTCATCCCAGGTCATCCCACGCCAAAACGGCAGCAGGTCTGCAGCGCTTCAGTCGCCATTGCCGCCGGGAGGCCAAGATCGGCGCCACCATCCCGCCACGTCAAGTGACCACAAATGGCTATCATTCAGCCAGTCATATCGTCGCTGGCCGCAGGCTACATCATCACTCGCCGCGGACCGAGGAGCGTCGTAGGCGCTGCGCGGCAGCTGAGTCAGGTTACAGCCACGTCATGCGTTCCTCGGCACAGGAGGCCACAGACTATCTCATGCGCCACGGACGACACACTTTCACGACATACAGGACCCGTGATTGGCAAGGCACATGACGTGCTGTCCTGCCTCCAGAGTTGGAGGAAGTGCAACACACATTCCAAGGGGCATTACATGTGACAGCCAGAGCCTGCTGGGACAAACTTGGCCCACGAAGAGGTCGGGTTCACGTATCCCAGGAGCAACAAGGCCAAACATTTCGATCTCCCTTGATCAACATTTTCTTAGTCAACACCACACGTGCGGAGGTGCGGTGGCCCGGGACGCCCGCCAGCTGGATGGGATGCAGCACAAACACACGTGCGGAGGTGCGGTGGCCCAGGACAGCCTGCCAGCTGGTAGGGGTGCGGTATAAACACACGTGCGGAGGTGCGGTAACCCAGGACAGCCTGCCAGCTGGTGGAGTGTGCAGCACCAAACACACGTGCGGAGGTGCGGTGGCCCGGGACACCTGTCAGCTGGTGAGGTGCAGCACAAACACACGTGCGGAGGTAGCGGTAACCCGGGACGCCTGCCAGCTGGTGAGGTGCAGCACAAACACACGTGCGGAGGTACGGTAACCCGGGACACCTGTCAGCTGGTGGAGTGTGGCACAAACACACGTGCGGAGGTGCGGTAACCCGGGACACCTGCCAGCTGGTGGAGTGCAGCACGAACAGACCTTTGTTGGGCGGGTACTTGGGACTGATGCCGCCGCCCACCAGCGCCACGTAGTTGCAGCGGAAGAGCATCTCGACGCTGCCGACGCCGCCGTCCGGCCAATCCTGGCGTACCTTCTCCTTCAGCGGGTCGCAGTTGTAGATACGGAATCCCGCGTCCGTGCCGCAGGCGAAGCACCCTGGCAGGGAACAAGAGATCCCGAGGTTCAATTTTTTGGGACCTCCTTGCTGTTCCTTTTCAGGTACACAATACACTACTTGGGATATCTAGGGTTCAACTATACCCAATCTCCTTGAGGTGCATGCTTTAGACTTGTTTGTTGCTATCACATGAACTCCATTTTCAATGATTTCCACCTAAATTCAGAAAAGGGAAGGCAGGTCCCTCAACAACATCTGGAAATAAATTGGACTGATCCTGAGACATGTAGTCTCTAGCAAAAGCTTATGAACTGATTTATGTATTAGGCAGAATATTTCCAAACCTTAATAATGACAAGGGGGCAAAATGTGTTGGAAGGGTTAATAAAAAGGAAAAGATATGGGGGTCATGTTTGGGTCAGTGGAAGAAGCAGTACAAGAAAATGTGGGATACTTAGAATGTTGGATACTGTGCATAGCTTTACAACACAAATAGAGCCAAAATGACCATCTTGACCAATGTGTTTCATATCTGTTGGATAAATCAAATATCACCGCTGTATTCAAGATACACAAAATACATGAAACAAAATGGACATTTGGTGCAATATTGAGATATGATGCACAGATCATAGCAACTAATCTGTTTTTCCAAACATACTATACCTGGCATTGCCCCAGCAACTTTTATCTGTTTTGCACCATTTGGACTCAGCTGTGGTATTGACAACCAACCTATTTAGCCCATCCAGAGAGGTTTGGGTCACAACCCTCTAAACCCCTTCTATTGGTCTAACCATGCCACCTCCTTCATCTATATCTATGGCAGTTGTGCATTTATCCTTAAATGCATGGCTGAGATCAGGCAACATCCCTTACACAAACAACCAGGAACTGCCTTCAGTGCTAAAACCAATGCAGGTCTATCATGACATTATCTTCCTTACATAGGTCAGCTAAGGGATGTAGCAGACATGGCAGGAGCTACTCCACATGTTACTGGGTCAACACAATTCCATAATTTATTATTGGAAGATTATTCCAAAAGCTTTGCTTTGCCAAGTTTCCCATCATTATCTTTCCCTACCTTGCTGAATACTCTTTCTGCCTATGGCAGCCTTAAGACATCAACAGGCATGATGAAATGCTACTCTTGATATGTGTAATGATATGAAGCTGAGTTTAGTGATTTATTATGCTTCAACAATATGAAACTATCCATCACGGCATGTCCTTCAAAATCCTGGGCTGGACCTGGATCTGTCTCTGGACCTGTCCACAAACAACAAATCCATTGTGTTTCTGATATACTGTCTGTGTGCTGAGTCTTGGCATACACTCGCAGAAACCTGACCAAGGTCAAATTGTGCTGACATTTCCAAATGTCTTTGCTTGAACATGTCCTGGGAGTAGTTTTTCTTGACATTACCTAAGAAATGTCCCAATTCTTTTATATAGCTATTCATACAAAAATGTGCAGCTCATGGCAGTTTAAAAAGACAAACCTTTCAGATAACACCATTTCAGAAAAAAGCTGCTGTTCACATTGACATAAATAACCAGCTTGAAGTTGATTCCATACAGCCTAATATATTTTATAACCATGGGCTTTCTGCACATACATGGATCAGAAAAACCTTTAGGGTGACTCTAGTAACAGCCAACATAAGTCATGATACCAAAATTTGAGTGACAGGGTAGGAGGGCAGGTAGCAACTTCCCTCTTTCCCCAGGGACATCATGAAATACAGGAGCTGGATGGGGTGCTGAGGCTTCCCTCTAATTTCTGATCATTTCACATTTTCCCTGTGGTTATTGGCTAGATAGACATCACAAAAACTGCTTCATCCCAACCAAATGCTCCACCTTTAACAAAACAATGTCTTATTTACATGACACATGGCTAGATGAGAGAAGACTGCTCATGCACAGATCAATTTTGCTTCTCTCAGGAACATAGAAAATAACCTGAACACTCATTAAATACAACCAAAATGTGGCCAGACCTGGCAATGTTGCATTGCCAAGTCTGCGCTAGTAACATGTTGAATACCGACGTCCACGTCACCGAGAATATGTCATGTAGTCACAAGTGTAGGACAAATTATTTCCTCACCTTGGTCCTGATTAAATGCAGAAAACAGCAACCCATTTGAGTGGGGTGGATTACAGTTCATACTCATCTTAGGCGGGGGAGGAACACCCGCAAATGCCGCGACCAATGCTACGAACAAATATTGGCCCGTCCCACGCAAGTTGGTAAGTTGTTACACGATTAAACGCTCAAACTAGTCCTGATCACCCAGCCACACCTCAAGGGATATCTTTTGCGCACATCCAATACGCGCTCCTGCATATCCTTTTCCCGTCAACCCTTTATTGGCCCAACCACACAAAAGCACTCCCGGCCGTCCCCCAGTTCTCTGCCCGATTCTGATGTAAACAAATGCGACATCCAGGGCCATGCGTAACGGCTCGCACGTTTTCGTGCTAAAGTGCTGCCTTATATTTGCATTCCTCAATGGATCTTAAAGTTCGGGATCAGCAGGCAGATACTTTCTGCTTAGACATTATTCCATCATCATAACACGATTTGCATCTATCAACAGCTTTGACTAGGTTGAAATAGTGAGATTTTCGCATTTGGTTTCGCTGGCAGCCCCGCGAATCTGCGGCGCAAACGCCGCCACCTCGCCCCGGCCACCAATGCATCAATCATGATGGCCCGCTGGCTCCCGCAGACCTGAACTCAACGCTACTCACAAACAAAACGTTGTAGGCGAATGATGTGTCCAAACACTTTATTTCGAATGACCAGAATATGTCAGCGGGTCAAACTCGATTAGGTCGATGCAGTTTGGGCAGGCCCTATCAGCACCTTCCAACTCATCCCCAGTACTGTTTCCAAGACGCGATGACCGGTGTACCCGCCCCGCTTCATACCTGGAAGAGGAACCGTACTCCGGTCCTTTCCCACCAGCATAACCTGGTGCCAGCTTGCACGCCTCATCCATGCCCCATGTTCGATGAACACCCGAGGACCAATTGGCCTTACACCGTTGTTCCCACTGACAAACCAACCTTAAGCACTGGCTCCAGCCGATGGCCTGCTCCCAATCTTTCAATACACCTGGCCAGCTGCTGCCATTATGCCCGGGCGCTTCAACCCCCGTCACAAGCAGTAGGCTCTTGCATACCTTCCGTCAACACAGAAACCCAATTGCCGCCTGTTTCGATGTTTATTGAGTAAAACCGAAAACTTCCCCGGAGGCGCTCTCCTCTGCAATCAGAAACGAGAGCACGCCACGGCGACCTCCCCCACGACGTTTCAGCGAACGTTTCCAGCGCTGGTGGCGGACGCATCTTCAAGGCCAAATCTCCACGGGTCATGAGGTCACAATTTCTCGCCCACGACAGTGACTCGTCCACTCACTGCAACAAAGAAACTTCTCCACAGGGCTATGGCACAACTCGGCACCATGATGCCCTGGCAACGGCCCGGCCTTGAGACACGTGCGCGCGCCGCGCGTGCGTCACCGGCGGCCGCATGGCGACAACGAAACCCGACGACTCGAGAAGTCACGTCGCGTGTACCGGAAGGCGTCACAACACTGGGCGCGCACCCCCGGTCTTCGTTTTTAAAGCGGGCAAACGCGACGCATGTTGTAAACTATTCTGCGGAACGCCGGCGACAGCAGACCACAGCGCCCAGCAGCCTTTGCGCAACCGTGGTTCGCACCAGGGCCCCATCGTAGGAGCCGAAGGTGTCAATCACTAGGCCATAGCACCTCACTCTCCTGCGTCGTCTTCCTTCAGCCGCCAGGCGACAGCTGCACTGCACAGACAGCCGAAACACGAGCGCTCAAACGCACCCCGCCACCTTCCACGCATCAGCCGAAACCATGACGACGGCACGACAGCATACAGCCTCTCAGCAGCGGGCGCCGGCTGATGCTAACAGCCGGATGAGAGAATCACGCACCGCAGAAAAAAAACAAGGCTCACCGCCCGACGTCCGGTGCGAACAGACGGCCGCAGGGACGTACGAGACGGGGGAAGGGGGGGGGGGGGGGGGCAAACAGCGCCGCAAAACAACTCCCTGATCGGACACCGCACGCCTGCCGGGAGGCCTCCAGTCATCTAAGCGCCCTCGCCCGACCCGAGCGGACCGCCTGGCCAACTCTGGCTGCCGGCCAGACGATGCGACAGCGCTCCTGAATACGAATGACGTGCATCCCACGGTCAGCGCTCCAACAGGCAGATCCGTGCGGTGCGGCCATTGTGCTATCTTGACGGGCGCGGCAGTGGGCGATGATCACCGCACCCCACACCTAAACGAGTGCCGTCATGTCTTGCCCCCGCGGGAGCGGCATGTTCGCGGCAGCATCCTGCACTGGTTCACAGCATACCTACACTGAAAGAGAACGTTAGTGGTCGTCGAGCTCCACTCGCCGATGGCTCCTCTTACAGCGCGCAGCCTGGTTTCGTTAGCTGGCCGCACGGCACCATGCGCAGTCCCAGCTCAGTGCTTGACGGCTGTTGCCATGGAGACGGGTCGGACCGCCAGGTGAGGACGGCACGTCCCGGACAGCCTGGCTCTGTCCGAGGACGGAGGATACCGCGACAAATCAGCCAACCGCCATTGTGCACTGCGAAAAAGGGTGGAATTCAGGCTATCAAGCCACCGCTGACCCTCCTCGGGAAAATAAGCTGGAAAAGGAACAGGCGTTCAGGCCAGGCATTCATCGAGACTGATCGAATTAGCAACACAAACACCAATACTTGGGATTAAGGTTTGCACGCATGCAGGCATCGAAACAAAAAGGGCCGACTTCAGCAATGGTCCAGTTTTCTACGGGCAGTGCGCTCTTACGCTTCAAAAAAGGGACCAATCGGATAATGCAGTAACACGGGCAGCGGGCCAGCCGATAGTTCGGTCCCGGCTGAGTACACTTGATGCTCGCACAACTAGTGCATACGGCGTCGCCGGTATTACGCTTAAGTCCAAGGTAAAGGTGGATGGAGATCATGCGAGGCCAACTCACGGTATGACCTCACGTACACGCCCGAAAGCTCCGAAGTCACTGGAGTCTCGCCCCTCCCTCCAGTGGTGCTACTACAGCTACACGTGCAACGCCTCAATCACACACTCATCTCTTCCCGTGCCAATCCAACCAGCTCTGCGTTCACAGGTCCGTACACAAGCATGCAGTCAGGCGACAGCCCTCGAGAAGTCATGCAGATAGTTCATGGCTGAGGCCGACGGGGCCTTTTTAGTAACAGCATTGCACATAGACCCCAGATCAGGGCAGCAACGGTGCTGTCAGCTGCAATCAGGTACAGGCAAGAAGAGGCTCCCAAACGCACAGATCTCACCGACCGTCGTGTCAGGATCCATCAGTACTGCCACGCGCAACCAAACTGAGAGTGCATGCATCGGTAGCTCTGTCGGAAACCAACCAATCTCATACACAACACTGAGACCTGGTCGCCAAATTTCATCTGCGGAAGGGTCTGTGTGTGACTGGCGGAACCACACCCAAACACGTTTCGCAGACCGCGGGCGACAAACAGATTATTTTATGTTCCAGGATGGCCAGCATGCCCCTGCAACTCAGAGATCATCACCTCACAGAACTCGGCTGCCGCACTACGTTCGGCATGATCTTCGGATTTTGGTCTGGACTGCCTAATCCAGTCAGTCCGATCCAATGCAATCGCAAATTCGCGAGTACACAAGCATCCCGTTCAAACATAGGAAAAGGAACCATCAAACAACCCTTACTGGCAAAAACCTGTCGCCCCCACGTTGTAAAGATTTGGTTCGCCGAACGCATTACCGTCCCGACAGGATGCTGTTCCACACTACGGAACACCAACTTCCATCTCCTCGACCTCATCTGCGGTTAGACCACATTCGGGCCGACTGAAGCCCTCCAGCACACTCTACATACAATCCATCAACAAGACGGAAATAAATTTTCTGGTTGACGTGGTCCAATTGGGGGGGTCGGCCTCACTTTACACGGGCAGAGCGGCGCCTTGGCGCCGCGCCAGCACCGACCGCGGATGTTGGCATCAGCCAGGAACGGCAGGCCCATCCCAGTCAGCTCGAAAATTCAGTCGAACCTCACGGTTCCCTGGAAGTCTGATGCTCGCTTCCGGCCCCGCATAGAAAACGGCGGCAGATAAAAAGACGCATCTGGGTTCGTACGCCCATGGACTCCACGGAACCAATTTGCGGTTCATCACGGGAAGATCCATGTTATGACGTTTCGTCGCAGAGAGCACAGCGTATCATCGAATGTCCTGCACCAAGAGTCCTCCAGTAAAATTTGCATACTGGGTAACCACCTCATCAACCTCGGACATCTTGGATCCTCTTCACCACGTCCGATAAAGATCCCCTCGCTCTGCAACCGCACAGCCTGAGCTCACCCCGGATGAGACATCTACCAGTTCGGACTCTTTCCAGCCGGACTAGGAACTCCTCATTATCAACCTCCTACAACTGAACTCCCGCCCCGGTTGCCAAAGCACCAACCCCGGTCCGACCTGATCCTCGGAATTTAGCACCACCGTTGGGTCCCATGGCAACTGCCAGTTGACCAGATATCTTCAGATCGACCTCATGCTCTTGCCTCCCACTGCGTGCCGAATCCCATCCCATCAACATCAGTCTAACCGTCGTGCGCCCTTGGGGCTTTACGGCACACTCAGCTGCTGAGGCTATATGGCACTTGCCAGACGCGCAGTGGTTAGCGCAGACGCGTTAACCACCGCGAGTCTGGGAAACCAGAGATACGGGGTTCGAATCCGCGCGATGCCCGCTCTTCCTCCCAGGGTGAGAGGCAGACGCCATATAGCCTCAGCAGCCGAGTGCCGAGCGGTTCGTCGTCGTAAAGCCCCAATGACGACTATATCGGCACACGAAACCTGCTTCTATGCGCCCCTCCTGTCCACACTCTCCCACAATCCAGACGTTTTGAACCACCCGACCCCAGCGAACAATGCCCACCGTGCTTCTCCCTGAACTCAGGTTACGCACCCTCCTCCCTCCCCCAAATCCAATGACCAACCTTGTTCACTTCACGTATTACGCGCGCCCCTAGCCCCACCCTCCCCATCAAGCCCTTCTTCATAGGTATGGGATTCCCAGTTCACCGTCGCACACCCCCGTATAAAGATGCATCCTGCAGGCGCTCTTTTGGTACCTACTCCCCCACCCGGTCAGACGTTATCCCATAGTCACCAGACCTTCTCAGATACATTGAATCCCTGGCCCCTCCTCCCGGCAACAAAGTTACAGAAGGCCGCTTCCCGGCTGACTTTGGGCACAACGCCACGCGGACGAGCCCACCCACAAACCCGCTACTCGCCCCTTCCCCCCTCCCGGCTTGCACGCGCCTCCCTGGCCCCCATCTTTGCGGTAGCCCCCTAGAGAGGATCCCCTAACCCCTACAGGCGTGCCCGGGCTAGCCCAGCCCCGCCCCGGCGAGTCGTCTCCGCCGTCCAGGATCGGCCGTCGCCACCGCCGGCTGGGCTGGGCTGCTCTGCTCTGCTCTGGTCCCCCGGCTGGGCTGCTCGCCGCCTCGCCCACCACGCGCCGCCTCGAGCTGCTGCTCTGCTCTGCTCTGCTCTGGTCCCCGGCTGGGCTGCTCGCCGCCTCGCCCACCACGCGCCGCATCAGGCTGCTCTGCTCTGCTCTGGTCCCCGGCTGGGTCGCTCGCCGCCTCGCCCACCACCGCGTCACGCCGCCGCCCGGTCAGCTCAGGTCAGCTACTCAGGTCACGCCCAGCTCAGCTCAGCTCAGCTCAGCTCAGCCCATATCTCCGACAGACCGCGACACAGCAACAGCACACTGCCGCGCGCCGTCTGCCAAAAACAGGGCCATGGTTAAACGGGCGGTACTGACGGCTTTTATTACGGAAGACATTCGCAGCCACACACGCAAAAAAAAACACCGATACGCTAATCAAGGCTCAGTACTAGAGCCAGAGCGAGGGGCTCAGCGCCAAGAGCGATGCCAGTGGCGGTGCCACAAAGCACATCTGTCTCGGTGCTGACAAGGGGATAGACAATGACGGCGATGACGTCAGACGATGCGTGAAGTACACGAGGGAACAGCATCTCCCAAAAGTTAGTGTCCGGAGTTTATCGAAAACGGGCATAGTGGGTGCTATTCCGACAAGGGAAGATGGAGGCACATAGCAAGCATACGAGGCAGAAAGGGACGTGCGGCTTAGCACACCCTTATGTGAAAAAGACGAACTTTATACAAGAACCCAACGATGTTTCCGGTCGACATTACGGCAGCTAGCGACTTTTCCATGTATTTACACCAGACCTCGAAAGCCTACGTGAACACCGAACGAAACGCGCCCCGATGAGCAATTCGAACACCGAATGAATGATCCACACCAAACCGCGTACACACACACATGGATACCACCAAAGAAGGCGGGGCCGCGGCAGGGGCCAATCGCGGAGGCGGGCGCCGGGGGCGCGGCCGGCCCCGATTGGCCCCCGCCCGGCCGCCGCCCGGCTGCCGTCAGTACCTAGTCCGTGCACCGCACGAGGCGTCCCGAGAGCGCCGGCGCGCCGCGGCCGGCCCGGCTCGCCGCTGTCAGCCGGCGCGGGCGCGCCTACTCCCTGCCGGCGGAACAGGCCATTGTCAGCCGGTGATACACACCACACGCGCCCGCTGCCTGTTAAGTTCAGACTTTAGTACCTCCGTGTCGAATTGTTGCAATCTGCAGGGAGTGGACACAACAGAAAAAATCACGGACATTACATGTACGATGATAACAGTTATATTATCCCATAATGTAGAGTGGGCTGTACCACGCGCTTAAGACCAGACGGGTGACGAGCCACGGGGGCTGACCGCCACCCAGAGCAAGAGAGCACAGGCCGCACCTCGAGCGAGACCGGGAGCTGAGCCCCACCCAGAGCCAGCGAGCACGGGCCGTACCTGGAGCGAGACCGGGAGCGCGATGCTGATCGGGAGCGTGATCGGGAGCGGGAACGAGAGCGGGCCGGCTCGCCGCCGTCGCCGTTGTTCTGCGGAGGCTCGGCTTCGCCGGCCTCGTTATCCTCTGGCGCCTTCTTGCGGTCTGGGGACTTGCTGTCGCGGGGGGACCTGTGGCGGGCGACGGCGGCGCGTCAGCAACGGACGGAACGGCCACACGACCCCAATCAGTGGCAGCACACGGCATCACAGGAGCCGGCCCCGTGGCCGTCTGACGATCCCTTTTCACACTCCAGCGACTATGAACACGTGAGGCACTAGTTTGGGACTGCAAGGACTTCAATACGCGCAAGTCATGCTTTTCTGAACCTAATGATAACTCAAAGGCATCAGTTATCCATCCAAAAGCAGTGCGTAGGTGTTGTGCGAGCAAACGAACGTGTCACGCCCCTGAATTGAGTCTGAGTTTGACGGACTTTGAAAAAAATGAAATTGAGAATATCACAGGTGACTGCTAAAAGTCCCCCATTTAGAAATTCCGTCAAACTTAATATGACTGCTCAAAGAGACATCAGATCACAAGTAGAGGAGCTATGAACTATAATTACCCAGCACACCCAAAAAAAAAACTACTGCAGCAAGCTGCAACAAGACAAGACAACGCGTCACTACCCTGGTAGAACAAACACCAATGGCGTCTTAGCCGTCCCAAGATCGGCAGCCAGAGGCGGTTATCGATAGTCGGCGGCGCCCGTCCGGCCACCCGCCGACCCGTCCCGGCCGCGGCCTCACCTGCTGCGACTGCGGCTGCGCGTGCGGCGGTCCCGGCTCTTGCTGCGCGAGCGGCTGCGGCTGCGGCTGCGCCGGCGACTGCGGCTGCGCGAGCGGCGGTCGCGGTCCCGGCTGCGGCTGCGGCTGCGCGAGCGCGAGCGGCGGTAGCGGCGCGCGCCGCCGCCGCGCCGTCCGGCGGCGTCATGGGCCGCGCGTAGCGCGCCATCTGGACGCGCAGTTTCCCTGCCGTCGTACATGCGGCCGTCCATGGCGTCCATCGCGTCCTCCGCGTCGCGGCGGTCGTAGAACCTGGCGGAGGAGAGCCGAGCGTCAGGCGCGGGCCACGGCCCGGAGGCGGCGCGCGTTCCCCGCAGCCACCACACTACTCGGGACGGCGCCGTGCAGCGCGCGTTGGAACGACGGGATCGCGAAGGTAAATTGCGTACTGGCGGCAACGTACTGCCCCCAGAACAACGGATGTTGGCAGTCGCGGCTGGGCAAAGCTGAAGCTCTGACAACATCCCTTTATTTATGGCTCGCGCCTTATACAAATCAACGCCAATGCCGTCACTTCGTAACGGAACGTTACCCACCGGCCTCTGCCATCCAATCCGAACAAAACGAGTCCAGGTCCACAGACAATGACAAATTCATAAATTTTTACCAAATGACATTTCATGATCCAAGCAGCATGCCTTCTACTAGGGTGCCGCTACAAAAAATCCAAATAACCGCGACCGCCTGGAGAGGCGTACGGATAATCCCACTGCGCAGTTTCAGAGAAAACTACCCAACCATGTTAGATACGTCCACCAAATTTCGAAGCGTGATCAATACGACAAATTCTGTAAGCATTTTTTCTGATACACCAGTTTCGTTCCACTTTAAATGGCGTTGTTCTGGCTTCCACCCCATTGTTAACAGCAGCTGGCTTCTGCTTCGGTTTCAAGCAAGTTTAAATTGTTGGTTCAGTTTCAACTTTAATGCAACCCTAAGCTCATGCTTTCAAGTTTTTCGGGCTTTTTTCACTGCAGTCGCGACTGCACGTCACAAAAGTTCCCCGATTATTGTGTGGTCCCGAACAGTTTGGCAGACGGAAAACATCATAAAGGTTTCAAAGGCACCATTGCTCACTAGAATTCAGCTCTGGTCTTGCAATTTAAGCTGATCAGTTTGGGTTTGGCTTTATGTTTCTTGAGTTCGAAGCCCCTGATGTCCGCCTCCCATTTCGGCTTCGCGTGTTTGAGGTCTGAGGTTTTGAGGGCACTGGCTTCAGATTCTGATCCACAATGAAAAAATACAAAAACTAATGGCTCTGGCTTTGGTTTCTTACTTTAAGTCCCAAAGCATCAGCTTCAGGTCAGGCTTCATATCAGTGTGTTGACATTAGAATGAGCTTTGAAGCCAGAAGTTGCTGTTCAAGTTGCAAGTTGCTGTTCTCACCATGCCAGTGTTGTTGTTTGAGGTTTAATTTTGCAACTAACAAGGGCCACATTAGAAAACTGTCAATTGATAAGGATTTGTTAACATTTATTGGTGTTCCAGGCATGTCTAATACAATGCTCAATCAGAAAACAGAAGAACTGTGATAATCTTTCATTCAAGATGAAATCATGGAGCTCGCAACACTCACTTCAACCAATAGCACAGCTTCAAGTTTTAGTGTGATGAGAAGTGCAACTACTCTGGGCAGCTGCCAACAGACAATCGTGAAACTGGATGGAATATGTGAACTAGTGCCTTTTTGGAGATGGAGTTATTTATGCTATTTGATGTAGCCCAAGAACTGCATCTTGAAATGTAAAAAATTGGCAAAATTATATACAAATGCATCAATTTATTGTTCTAAGCACACAAAGTTGTTTCACTTTGCAAAACATGAGACACCTAACAATATGCTG
Source organism: Pollicipes pollicipes (assembly GCF_011947565.3). Taxonomy (NCBI): domain Eukaryota; kingdom Metazoa; phylum Arthropoda; class Thecostraca; order Pollicipedomorpha; family Pollicipedidae; genus Pollicipes; species Pollicipes pollicipes. The sequence goes on from NW_023596007.1 coordinate 22,575, forward strand.
GATGATGCCACATGCTTTTGCTTTAAAATGGTAGAATAATGATCACCATGATGAGCCAGATCTGTCATCCCTTTTGCCAAAAAGACTACATCATTAACACAAGACTGGGTGATCATTTCAATACTCTTGGCTCTAGTGGGGGAGAGGACAATTTGAACCCCCTGAAATTTCAGAAACCACAACATCCAGACACCAAATTCACAGAGTGGTTCTGCCTCCAAGCAAACTCAATTGTGTGTCACTTGTTACTTCACTACAACTTCAACTTAAGTTTGGTAAGGTTCAAGTTATGTATAAGTAATAAAGTTTAAAGGCAATGTTTCACATTTGAAGGCACTGAAGCAAGCACCACATGTGATGAAATATGCTCATTTTAAACATCTAGTTGTTTTTTATGGGCAAATGACTTCTCTACACAAAATTTCACAGATATATACACTTCTCCACCATATGTCAGTTTGATCATGTCATTAACATCTTGATGATGTCAGAGGTGCTGCCACACTGGCTGTGACATAACTGTCACTGTTGCAATGGGCCAACTCACTTGCAGTACATGCTGGGAGATGGTGGCATTTGCTGAGAGCATGTGCTTAAACTCAAAGATCATTATGCACTTGTGTTTTGGCCTTTCCTCATATTCTTGCATATGTCTGATATTTTATCTTTCTCACTTGCATTCACATGCCCCATTCAGGCACTATTCTTATAGGGAGTGTTCAATAGTTATATGGGGTCTTGCAGTAAAGAAGCCATCTTGGAGACCATTCAGTGCAATCACAGCCCTTTTCTTAAGAGCTCAGTCCCTCTAGTCTCTGGGCTACACACCCACAAAGATGGGGAGGCTATTTCTGGGAGGGCATTTCTGATCACTGGCATTCACATCATGTCACTAAAATGCTGCCATTGTGTAAGCACTGTAGCAATTAATGCAAAACATAATACCATGGCTGAATCTTTCATATTTAACATTTGTGGGCTAGCTTTCCAGACATAATGGTCATCACTTAGCTCTTAATCAACATTGCGAAGGTATGGTGACAAAATTAAACACTGAAGTACTGAGGAGTATTTTTACTAAAGAAACTGTGTTGTCTTGAGCAGTCTTTTACACTTGTTTTGTTGTATCTGATGCTCGATTCAGTGTCTCCAAATGTGAAACATTCCTTTTGAGTCAGTTGACCCTCAATCATATCTAAATCCTATCTTGCAACAGGGTTCAAATTCCTGTATTGTGAACACCAAACATGATTTGTATTAAAAATTTGCACTCAATGCCATAAATAGGCTGAAAGTCAAGTGATACCAGGCCAAGAAACAGGAGTAATAAAGATGAAATATATGAAAAAGATAAACTAGTAACTATACCAAGTGCTCATCAAAATGGGTATCACAGTTCAAACCTTAAATAAATCAGAAGCACTTGCTTGAAGGTGCTTAAGACATGCATTAGTCAAGTTTGAGTCATAATAATTTAAAGCATTCCACATCTGTACACAGTAAGGGATGAACATGGCCATCTTGAAGATCATTCAACATTCAAGGAAGTCCACAGCCATGTCCTTTTTGTGATGCAAAACCCTCCTGCCTGAGCATGATGCCTACAAGCATTTGTAACTATTTCAATGTCCCCCAGGCACACCATCACATCAGACAAATGTCACATGAATGCTGCCATCCCAATAAACCAATAAAACCTGCACAAATAAACCATGATCAAGTGAGTTATGCCTGACTTACATCAGCAGATTTGCAGCACTAATGGATGACACTAGCATCCAACTGCCCCCAATTTAGTAGAAAATGTCAGTGAGTCATGACCACAAATCACGTTTTGAGCTTCATAACACCAAAACTTGAGCAGCAATAATGGTAAAAGCATGCACACATCATGATACTCAAATAAATCAGACAAATCCTAGCAAACTGCACCACCTCTCAGCAAGTTGAAGTGCTAAAGGTGAGTCAGCCCCTACAACAGGAAAGCCTGACGTGGCAAGCCCGGCAGGATCTCTGATACAAAAATTGCACAAGCCAATTAAATAATACTGACAAACATACTTTTACTGAATAATGGAATTCAGTTGCCTACAGGAGTCCTCTGCACAAGACTGCTATAGTATTTGTATGCCTACAACACACCAATAGACACAAATGAACTCCTTCAATCACCTCTGAAACTTGCCTCAACATCTTAAAATATGGAAGATATCTGTCAAAAGAGAATTATGTGACTCCCAAAAATTATGTGCATGATTTTCATTAAGAAAGAAGCATCTATAATGAATTTATGGCCAACAACCTTCCTTACAGCCACAATGAGAATGGCCATGGCAAGTACTCCTGAAAATAGATGGTTAGAAGTACAAAGACCCACCTTTAAACTCAACACCACGAATGTCAAAACACAGGATGACCGATCCCATCATGGGATGATCACAAGACCAACAGCAGCCACAGAAATAACTTCAAAACCTTACCTCACGAATGCAAAGCCTCTGCTTTCTTTGTTATATCTGTCTCGTGGAATGTAAATATCTCCGATCTCGCCATATTTTCAAAAACTCTCCTCATATCTTCTGGTCTTGTACGATATGTGATGTTGTCTACTTTTAGTGAAACCATGCGCTCGATGGCCGGAGGAGGCCTCCCGCCAAAAGACATCTTGCCAGCCTACTGAGGAACAGCGAATGAAACGAACACAAAACCAACTTGCGGGTAACAAAACAAAACCTCAACTGACGGCACCCAATCCCAGCAAGCTTGAACAACAACAATCTGTAATATTACGGGCCCCAACGCGCACCTCCCCGACGCCGGCCGAACGACGCCACGCGGGCCGACAATATGGCGGACAAAATGAAAGGCACGCCGTCATCTTGCCTGACGACAGTTGGAACAAGGCAGCTAAATTCTTACAGACGTTTCTTCAGTTGACTTTTGCTTTGCGGGTGTGGTAAAAAAATAATGTAAAAATTTATTAATCTGCTGTAAAGCTGAATAAGTTTCATTGACCCCTTCAAACTACGCTATGTTAAAAACAAGTTAGGGAAAACTACAAGCAGCCTGCTGAAATATTCATATTTACGTCTCAATTGCGATGCAGTTTAGAGCTCGTTAAAATTACGTGGCAAAGTTGTGTGTAACAAATTGTGTTTAATCGACTGGCATTAATACAACAATATTTTTTGCTCCGACTTACAATGCACATTCGCGTCGTTCATCAGTTTTCTTTTTGAGGTACTTTAACAGTCGGGTTTAGAGCGCTACTAAATTATGAGTACACGATGGTAGCCTGCCAAAAATTCAAAACCCAAGAAGTCAAAAGACAAGAAGTCAAATGACAAAAATGTCGCGCAGGATAAAATTCAAACGCCAAAAGGCAACAATGCAACAGCGAAAGGGCAAAGGTTTAGGTGCACAAGGCCAAAAAAATCAGAAAAAGATATTGAATATAAATGTTTAAAGGGATGAGACCCAACAGGGTTTAAAGACGACGGGAACAATAAGCGTACCACTTGTCTCCCATTCCCCTTGTAGCTTTTCCCACTGGACGCAAAAGGGGAACGACAAGTTTAAGAAACCCAAGTCAAAATAAAAAAGTACCTGGGAGTTCTGCAGCAAGCAAGCTTAAAAATTATCGTCCATTGCGCGAGGCATTTTCAGCTTAAATCCAGGAACGTGATGACCTCTGCACAGCCACGAGGCCTTTGCATTTTATTTACGTTCAGGGTGGACCTCCTCTATATGTGAGCATGGCCGTTTGCACGCCTGCAGGGACCCTTTAGTTGTGAGTGTAGCAGTGACGGCTCAACAGGGAGGGAGCAAGGGGGGCTGTCACCTATCCCCATAATGAGCTAATGCATCCAAATTCGTGTTTCCGGCCCTTTCTGCAAGTCATAAAGTTGACCGAGGCTTCTACACTAAATGTTTCTTCTTAGAGAACCCACGGAAAGCCACAGTAGATTATTCCATCTCAATATCTACCCATGCAATTCAAAACTTTATCATTTTGTCGGACAGCTCAATAAACCAGCCGAATACTTTATAGCAACTGCCGCTTTTTTACGAATTTTAACTTGTTCAATCAAAAAATTAGTTACTTACAGACAACAAGCTCCGTTTACAAATTTTAGCAGGTATCTTAGGTCTGACACTTGTTTTCTTTAATTGGTCTGAGTAACCCAGCAAATGTGGTTTATACTACGACTTCCCAAAACCCGAGATGACCGAGAAACGTGACATGCACTTTCTGCCAAATTAGAAAGGTAGTACCTGTTATCAGGAGTTGGAATAGAGAAAGGCAAAACTAAGCTGTGCAAGTTCCCCTCTCTTTTCCCGTCAAATCTCACGAGACCCATGCGACAGTTTCGCCCAGCAGGATTCTGTGTGAGGAGGCTCCATTTTGTGTGGTGTCCGAAACCACCTGAAAAGGTCTTCCATAGCTCAAAGTCCGTGGCACCACTCGTCGGAGGAATGCTGTTTTATGGCTATGGTTTGCTAGGGTCGAATGGATCTAAAGCAGATAAGCTAACGACATCACATCGCGAAAAGTCATCGTGATTTAACACACTTACCCAGGGGTGTAGTTTCCTTTTCAGTTGCTTCAAGACATCACATCGCTGAAAACCATCGTGAGTTAAGACACCCAGGGATGTGGTTTCCTATTCACTAAGGGGGGAGGGCTTCAGTCCCCCCCCCCTGGGGTTTCAATCCCCCAGACGTTGGGAAGAAAGAGGGCCAACTCCGGAGAGGAATCTATTTTTTGGCACATTTTGGGGTAGATGGGGTATTTTTCACTGTTTAGCCGCTAACCATTTCGAGAAACTACGCCTCTGCACTTCCATCACGCGAGAGGGCGGTTATTCGATCCAAAGCGGGGATCCGGCCTATGCTCGCTTTGCGGAGCTACACAGCCGATAAATAGCTTATTCCAACTGGCTAAGCGGGGCGGGCTCTTTATTCTCTCCCCTCCCCTCCCTCCAGCTTAGCCCTCCCCGAGCATGCCTGACCAAAAGTCTTCGGTGTGCTTCGAAGCCCTGTTAAAGTCAGGGGAAGTGATTTTTATGCCTTTTTCCGCCATTGTTCATTTTACGTTCATCCCTTTCGACTTTTGCCGTTTGACGTTTTTGATTTTGACTTTTATCGTTTAAGCTTGCATTCATTTGCTTCTTGCCAGTAGCGCTGTGCTTTCCGTTTCGCTTCGCCTGTTGCCTTTTGGCTATTATCGTGTTGACTTTTATCGTTGTTGGCTTTTTTCGCTGTTTGGCTTTTTGCATTTACTTTCATCCTTTTGACTTTTGCCATTTGGCTTTTTGTCCTTCTGAGTTTTTTAACTTTGCCTCTTTATTTGACATTTATATTCTATTTGACGTTTTGCCATTTGACTTTTTCCATTTTACCTTTTGAACTTTGACCTTTTGTTTTTGACTTTTGTCCTGTAACCGCACAAATACCTGCCTCGTGCCATCGTATCGCAAAAGTTAGCTTCTGCTTTGC
>NW_023596009.1:0-3947 GCF_011947565.3 Pollicipes pollicipes
AGTCTGGTCGGGGTCAGGCTGGAGCGCAGCAGGTAGTGCGTGCTGTCCGACGAGCCGCGGCGCTGTACCGGCAGCAGGCTGGTGACGGTCGACAGCGACTGTGAAAACTGGGTCTCGGGCGTCACGCCGGCGTGTGCTGGCGGCGGCGACGGCACAGCTACATCGCTGCCGGAGTTGCCGGTGGATAAATCACCGGCGGTTTATAATAGATATACTCCGGATGAATATGCCCTATGCGGATAAATATACTGTGGAGCAGACGCGGTTGCGGTGTAAAACGGAACACGAGGATGAAGAAGATCATTTGGCCGCGGGCAACTGCCGCTGGCCGGCTACGGCTGACCGTGATGACGGTCATTACTGGTGATGACAGTGAAGCCCGCGACGCGTCCGTCTCCGGGCAAGCGCGGCCGCGCCATACGGTCGCATTCAGCTGCCCAGTCCCCCAATGTGTGATGTCCAGCCTGAACACAGGCGCCGCTCCATCCAGGAGACAGGTGCGTCTCTGCCTCAGGTCGGGCTCGGGCTCCGCGGTCGTTCGGCTGAGCCGCCTGCCAGGTGTCGGTCCAGTCGAGTGGATCAACCGGTGGGTTCCGGAACGAATTGTTCTTACAATATCCAGTAGTGAGGACTCTGATGGTACGGCTAGATTCTAGCTGCATCTTTTCCAGACTAAAATAGTGTTTTGTGTTTGTGAAACCACGTTTATATTTCAGATTTTTATTAGAACTATGCAGCCTGTGAGCGAAATGTTGTTAGCTTTGCGTGAGCTGAGCGAGACAGTAAATTACTTGCAGACAGGGAGTAGGTACAAAAACGGCGCAGAAGAGTCAAAATATTGTTCCGACTTTTATTTACAACACTACGGTAACAGGACAAATCCCTATTCCCAATACACAGAGGTATTTGTTTATTGGGGATGCGTATATCGGGAGGTGGATATGTGCAGATGAATCTGCACGAAACAAAATGTGTGTTTTGTGACTGGTGATTCCATTACATGTTCTCCATTCTCTTAACTTTTCGTAATCCGGATTACTGTGTGCATTGGTAAATAATTGCAGTGCAATGGATTGTTTGGAAGAACTTAAAATACCTGCATCTTACTGGTGCGCAACTGGAGATGAAGATAGTATCCTTCTTGCGACAAGGCCTTGGTGCAGGTGAGATATTCATGATGTTGTTGTGTTGCTGAGTAGTGCAGCAAGGGTAGGTTTTAATTGGGTGTGAAATTAACGATGTCATGCACAATGGTCGCTACCTTATCCCTGATGAGCTGCTACTATCATGCAAAGTAATGCCAAGTAATCTAAGGTTACAGGCGTTTGAAATGATGCCCCTGATGCATTCAGTTGGTCATCATTGTAGTCTCTTGTATTTAGGCTACCAGGCCCCCCAAAATGTCCACCTTATGCAAATTGTATTCATAAGTTGAGGTTAACAGCAGGAAAAATCAAATATAATGATTTTTTGTTCAGTTTTTAAGTTCTGTGATTCCTGCTGTTTGGTGTAAATTGGGGTTCTTATGTTGTAAAAGTGTGGTAATATGTCAATATTTTACATAAAAGGTGCAGAATGTTTTTGAACCATCCATTTTTTGTACTTTTCGCTGAATTTATTCATTCCTGTTATGTTGATATGCAGCCATGTCATCCTATGAAATGTTTATCCTGTATTTGTATTTGTTGTATAGCTTGAAAGCAGTTAACATACATTCACATATTTGCTGCCTTACCAACTAACAAGCCCTGAAACTGCAGGGAGCTAAGTGATCTGGGAATGCTGCCCACCTGGTTTCCACAACATGACCAGCTCTCACCAGAGGAGGTGCAGTCGGCCGTCCGAGAACGACGCCCGCCTGACCCCAGCTGGACCTTTGTCAACCTCTGGGTTAGTTCCAGCCACTGCTGGGGATGTGGCAGGGTGTTAGCTCCTGGCAGCTGGGAATGCTGCCAGCAGCTAATAGGGTGCTGCCTGCATAGAGAGTGCTGCCATCTGCTGCATTGTGGAGTGGTTTTAACTGTGAGTTTTCCTTTGATCTGTGCACTTCCTGCTGCTTTCTTTTGCTGGCTTGATCTTTGATCATTTTAGAAATATACTTGTATCTTGACTCTGTTTGAAAGTAATTGGTGCATTCAACCATTCTGGCCCAGATTATCCAGGTTGTAGTTTGCTGTTGTGCCGATTTTACCAGTGTCTGTACCTGTCTGTTTCTATGTGCATGTTGTGCCACTTTCCACATTGCCAGCATCCAGTTCTTGTACTGTGTGGTTGATAATCATGTGACTGTGTACCACAGACGATCCCGAAGCCGGACGACAGGCCGAGCCTGCTGCCGCGACCGCAGCCAGAGTCGGCGCCGGACGTGCTCCGGCCCGACCCGTGGACGCCACGTACTCGGCGCTGCTGCGGCAGGTGGCGCGAGACGGCTTCTGCGCCAGCTGGCGGGCCATGGCGGCTCGCTACCCGGGTATGGCAGCTATTCGCCGGGCTTTGGCCACGGCCGGGGGGGGGGGGATACGCTCGAAAATTTGCATCCGCATCACCACCTTTGCTGCGTTAGCACGACCGTGTTCGTCACTGGCGTCATCATTGGCGGTGTTTCCGTACTACGTAAGAGTCCCTAGCTATGACTGCTGCTGTGGTCAAATTGCTGCTGGCAGTCTGAAAGAAAGTCCAGTCAGTCTGCAAGCCCACAACCTGATCCAGCGACTAATTGCTATTGGCTTATGAACAGCAGGCTGGCCAACTGGAATGGGTCTGTCGCGCACGGGGGGAACCGGTTAAATCACCATGAACCAGCTGCACCTGTGCTGTCCTTCGCCTGGGAGCAGGGCTTCTCTTTGATGCCCTCGGACCCCGTTGCCGCTCGTGCACGCGCCACACCACGTCGCTCACGCAGGCGGGAATCTTTAATCGCAGACAGTCTGCATCCAGCCCCAGCAGTGGTGGGCGCTCGCCGTGCCAGGCCGCTGCTGGCGCCGCCCTGTCTGGCCGCCCCGCACCGCCGCGTGCTCTCCGAGACATCTGGCGGTGACCGCTGACGCGCGCCGTCGGTCCCCAGATGTGTACCCGGCAGAGCTGGAGCCGGGCCCGGAGCGGAGCCGGAGCCGGAGCCGGAGCCGGAGCGGCTGCCCGCGGATGCCGTGATGCGGAGCTCCTCCTGAGGACGTACGGCCGCGAGCCGGCCGTCGTGGCGCCGAGTCGGTCGGCGGCGAAGGTGAAAGGTCGCGGCGGTCCGCGAGGTGGCGCTGGAGTCGGCAGTAGAGGCAGGCCACTGAACTGTTATGGACATGCCGCCATCCTGAGGTTGGATGGTTTACTGTTTTGCGAACTGCCTGTGTGACATTGCTTGGTGCGCGGTGTGCAAACACTGCCTGAAACGGGTAACCAATCACGCACGAGACAGTTGGCAGGTGTGTTCAGTTCGAGCATGTCGTTGGTGGTGCGTGCGTGGTGCGTGCGTGCGTGCGTGCGTGGTGCGTGCGTGCGTGCGTGCGTGCGTGGTGCGTGTGCGTGCGCGTGTGTGCGAGGCGTGTGCGTGTGCGTGTGCGTTGTGTGTGTTTTGTAACGCTACTCTCTGTGGCCAGTACCTACAGCCTGAGTTTTCTGCTGTGCGCGATCCGTGCTGTGTCTAATCCGCTGTTTTCGACATGTCGTGCCGTGCTTCTCTCATGCCACCGTGTTCCGCACGAATCCCTCCAAGTTTCAAACTGTGTACATTCTCACCATGTCGAACATTCCTCTGCTTGCGGTGGCTACCCATAACCCTTGCACGGCACCCCGCCGCCATTCCGTCTCCTCGCCCAGCTGTCACCGCCCTCCGCTGGTCTCCCCGCTCCCCCGCGGCTGAGAACCCGGCGAGATTGCAGTAGTAAAAGTCCCCGCTGACGCCGCGCGTGTTGGCTCCCCGGAGGCCCCGCCGCCGGGCCGAGAGCCGTTCTGCG
>NW_023596010.1:0-13039 GCF_011947565.3 Pollicipes pollicipes
GCGTGGGCCACCCATGTCAAAGTCCGAAACACTGACCACTCGCCCGTAACACCCCCGGGGATGGAGGTAACAGGGACAGGGAGCAGGAGTTCATAGCTCACGTGACCACGCATCGCATGCAACAGAACACACCGACATTGCTATCAATGACTATGACTCACATGAGAAAAAAACTAAAAATGGACAGAATCATGTCAGGAAGCTCGGCAAAACATCAAAACTAGATATGTATGGCCGCGGGCAGAGGAAGCCACAGGACATGGCAACAGAACTTGCCAAAGCAGATCTTTTATTAGGTGCATACGGAGCAAAACGAGACGCTCGTTTCTTTGCTATCAGAAAACAGATCCTAAGCCAACACTTTGGACATAGGCAGTCATGGCGCCTATTGGAGCGGTGAAAAAGGGAGAGGTTTGAGAGTACGTTATAACTGCCAGTCACAATGCCACTGCCCGCTGTGAATGCTGCCCACAAAGTATGCATGAATAGGGAGAATCCCGTATCGAAAGACGCATCCAGAGTTCTCCATAACGGAAGCAGGAAAACGTGATATAACGTTCGAAACATAAACGTTCTTCGTCGCTAACTCTTTTGCTACGCTGCAACAACCACTCATGCCGCTGTGTCAGCGGCCTGACCGGCCACCAGAGATGGGAGACCAGCTGTCCCGCCGGCCCCCGGCAAGTGGCAGAGCGGGGCGGGACAGCATAAGATTGTGGAGCATAGCTAAATCAATCAAAAAAGAAAAAAAGAATGTTTCGCCCAGCAGTAAGAATATCCACTACATACGCGTGACTTTGATTGGAATGTGACCGTCTGGTGGTTCCTTAACCTGCGACGTAATGTCATGCCCTCCCTAACCTGCTACGTCATGTCATGCGTTTCCTAACCTGCTACGTAATGTCACGCGTTGCTTAACCTACTGCGGGAGTTGGGTGACCTCTCGAGTCGACTCTGCGGTCGTCAAATCCATTGCCAGCAATCTGCGCGCAGACCTCCACATCAGGGATTCCCCGAGGGCAACCCGGGTCTGGTCTATGCACGCAATCACGCCCCCAGCTTACAACGTGAGGTCATCCAATGACCCGTGACCTTAAGCTTAGACGCCGCTGCACTGGCAGTCTTTAAGTTAGTACCGAGAAGATGCCCCGTGCATCGCAGACCTCTGTCCACTATGTCACAATGATTTGTGGACTCCCACATCACCTGACAGGGAAGCTACCAACCACGCCCGGCAGTGAAATGCTTTGTCCAGCCCAATAACATCACTTTAAATTGAAGATTAAACCGCCTAACAGGCGTGTTCGATTTCGGCGGAAAAAAAGAACAATGTTGATTTCGTGATCGTAATAAACGTAATCCCAAAACTTTTGCTTTTGCGCGGCTCGCCACACGTTACAATGATCCGTGGATACCGAACCGGATATTTCGATCGCAGCGCCACCTCTGTTGGGCACTAACGCCCGCAGCGCCACCTACACCAATTTACCCCAACGGACGACTGGCTGGTGGGAACTGTGGATCCGAACGTAATTCTTAACCGTGACTTATTTCTCACCGCTTAACTCACGTTAGAAAACCCAGTCGATGACATCACGTTTTTTATAAAAACTACGAAAACATTGCCAGTGAGCAGCGTGAAATCAAAGTGATCCCATCCAAAACCACCACCAGCGCCGCGTGACACTACCCACGACTGAAACAGGGCTGCACGGGGCGGGCCACGAGGGACGTTTGTTGTCACTCCCACCTAATACTTCTTTTCAACGCACTCTTTGGTCTGACGGAACCCCACAACACACGCATTTCACCCACCTACAACGCTCCCAAATGTTTGCGTTAGAGTGATGTGTTTGGGGGCCCAACTGCCCCAAACACATCACCGAGCGAGCCAAACTGCCAATACCTTCCCTGGAAGATTTGGGCTTCAAGGCGCAGCGCGACCACCAAGAGCTCTTACTTCCGTAACATATGAACGACTACCGAAGTGTGTAAATTACTCCCGTAACAACTGAAGGACTAAGTGTGTAAAACGAGGACAACCCTATAACGTGGATATGATATACGACGGGATGATATAATAAATACGGCAATATTGAGCATGATAAATATTGGGTATTATATGAATATTCGGCATACGTGTGGCAGTACAAAGCAATCTTAAGTATTCAGTAATGTCGCAGCACTGCTGCCGGCAAGACGTTTCGTACACGGCGTCGACTGCAGGCAGCGCCACCACTGTAGGCAACGCCACCACCACAGGTGGCGTGATGAAACTTATAGGAGGCGCTACTAAAAATGCACCTGCCGCCCACATCGTTAGATGTCACCGTGCCTTATGCGGTATCAGGACACACTAGGCTCCGACAGCTGTACCTACAATCTTTTCCCATCGTGTCATTTAGTTCTTCACGCCGACAGAAATGCTTCCACATTGTAAAGACCTCCTATGACGAATGGTTTCAAAATGTCTTATATGCCTTTCCTCTACGGCAACAGGCCAGCTCTGCCTACATCCGTTTTCGCTCAGGCCGTACCGCCCGCAAACGACAGTCAAGTCACTTGCTGCTCTAGTAACACATGAACAAACCTCTGCTGTAAAGATACTTGTTCAAGTGCTAGTGCCCTACGCACAGCAGCTTAACCCAAAAATAGCTATTTTGGCTCAAAGCCCACGCAGCCGTCGAACAGTCCTTTTAATGAAAACGTACGAAGCGAAGTTGAGACAAAGCTGAGTGATATCGAATAGCACGAACATAGGAGCAAGAGAGAGAAGTCCTAGAGCGAGAAGTGGCCGGGGGCCAGTTCTCTAGGCGGGGAGTCCTCAGTCATTACTCGTGGTCGGTGAACAGCCAGTTTCAGTAAGGGGCACCGGCGCTGACGAGAAGGCGACACGAAGACTTTCCAAGCGCACCTCGGTTCAACGTCACTCGGCAGAGCAGCAGGCTCCAGGTGAACAACGAAGCGACCTGGTGTTCCTCTGCAGTCACTCACTCAAGACGCCAAAAAGACCAGCATAAGCCCGGCGTCCGTCTAAACACGAACGTCAGTCAGCTGCAGCGGCAGGGTGACGACAGATCTCGTCGAGAACCTGTGTCTGCTGTTATGAAAGTAACGGACAATGAACTCGACGAGAACCTGTGTCTGCTGTCATGAAAGCAACGGACAGGGAACCCGTCGAGAACCTGTGTCTGCCCCATGAAAGCACCGCCTACCCGCGAATCGCTCGCCGTGACACTCAATAACCGGATCTGTGCCTCGGGGCGCCCCGCCACGCCGCAGCGCTTGTTGACGCGCTTCCACCGCCACTGTTAAGCGGGGAGACAAACTGCGAGCCACCGTGTGGGACACGTAAGGAGACCCTCCCACACGTAACACCGCTGGACCGACTAGGCCTCTGTGACCGCCCGTGACCCCCTCCTGATCCGCTGCAGACATGATATCACGCCTGGTGGTGTCGCCGCTCCTGATCCGCTGCTGACATGATATCACGAGTGAGTGATATGATATACCGAGTGAAACGTGAAGACCGAAGAGGCTGGCGGGTGTGCACTTACCCCTACGCCTCCGGGTCCGCCGCCGCCGTGCCCACAAGGAGGCCGTAGGCTGCCGCCCTTGGCAATGAAGACCTGTGGAAAGAGACACTTATAGTTGAACCACACTGGTGAGGGTGCCAACGCACGTGGTTGATCCTGACAACACTAATTAGTCCGGCGCCTGCCGAACAGCCTTTGTACATACCCGGTCGCTGCTCGTGGCGTCCGGTGTGAGCAGCGCCGGCCGCTCCACTGATATGAAGTGGAGCAGCCGCAGCCACATCTCGCTGCTGACAGCCGCCTACAGCGTCGAGGTGGCCGATGTCCTGAATCTGTAATTCTTGATGAGGCCACGCTCTTGGCCATCGAGGTCGACAGTCTACAGATGTCTACACACATAGTGGTTCGTTCAAACCATCACTCCGACAACAGGCACGACAGACAGGAGAACAGTCGACGCAAAACGAATGGCGCGCAACAGTGAGTCAGACATCGGCCAGCCAGCCTGCTCACCCTGGCCTCGGGCACCGAAGAGGCGGCGATGCCAGTGACGTGGCTGGGCCGGCCGGCGCAGAGGACCATGAGCACTCTCATCAGATCGTCACGCGCTTGGCGGGCCTCGGCCGGCAGTGGCGGGAACTCGCCGACCGGCGGGCACTCCGCCAGAGCGGTGACGTACTCGGACTGTCGGTCAAAAGACGGCTGATGAAATGCAAGACTGACACGATGTCATCCAGCCACGACCACACAAGCACAATGCGCACCGAACAATGACAGCAGCTGGGCTAAGACGGGACATGGACGGTACTGACACATATATCACGAGACAAGCGCCACACATGAACATTACTCCCAACCGCACATCGGCGGACAGTCTCTTACGCTCAGGAAGCGCTGCTGGACTTGCACGTCGACGAAACGTGCCGCCTGGGCTTCGTGGTGCCGGCGCTGCTCCCAATCGTGACGTTTCATCGAGCGCTGCCATGCCGTCAGCCGCTCCTGCATGGCCTGTGAATTGCGTGTCATTAGCAAACGGTGACGATAACGTGACGGACTGCACAATCGATACATCACCTGTTGATGGCACTTACCGGCATGCGCGGCAGCCACGCCTGCACACCAAGATTTTTCGCTGTCCATTGCGCTGTAGGTGATAAGCTGGCACAAGCAGCGGATCGAAGATTTTAGCGTGCCGGCTGTTATCTTGCGGGCTCGCTGTTGTGCTTGCAGCCAGCCGTCGGTCCCCTCCATGGCCAGCTGGGGGCCGGAGAGGGCCGCCGTGATGTTCGGCATCACCGTTTGGTCCGCACGACGGCCTGGGAGCACAAACGAGGCTGCATTACGCACCGCCGTGACACGACAGCTGGCCGCCAGCACAACTCTGAGCCCCGCTGCATGAGACGGATAAGGCGGACGAAGCTAACACAAGATGACACGCAAAACACGAGTCACAGCAGATGGCAGCAAGCAGATGGGAAGCAGACCGGCATCGGCGGCACTTGCCGCCCGCATGTGGCGCTGCACGTTTGTTGCGTTGCAGAAGCCACCCCGGACCCCACGCAGGAACATCGCGAAGCGGTCCGAGATGGCCTGTTCAGGCTTCGCCGATACCATGGGGTCCATTCGCTCCGCACTGCCGTACGCTTGTTGGAACTGTGGACGGACGGTTCACGATGCCACACCGAACACGCCGAAAAGGCGGCAACACGCGGTGTTGAGACAGTGAAACGTACGTCAGAACGATGACAGAAACAATGGCGATGGTACGCACCTCCTGGCTGCCTGCCGGGAACTCCACCCGCAGGTGTCGTGTTAGGTTGATGACCACCGCCGGGCACTGGTGCTGCCCGTCACTGGCGCCGAACGGGCAACGCCAGCGTGGTCAGGTGCGCTTGGGCGCTGCTGGAGGGCAGTCGGCCTCGGCGGCTCGGAGACGCTTTGCCTCCTCCGGCGCGCGTGCGGCAAGCTGAAACACAAGTCGACAGCTGAAAAGATAAGGCAGACGGCACTGCTGTGGACATGCATGACGCATCACCGGGAGATACACGCACAAGCGAGTGTAGGCGAACAACAACCGCACACAGCATGCAATCCGTCGCCTACCCGCTGGTGCACCATCCTGATGTGCCGCGTAAGGTTGGCGTAGTTGGCGCCGCGGCACGGCGGCAGGCGACACGCGTGCCTCTGACGATTCGAGGCGGCGCTGCGAGGCCGGCCCTGTCGCGGCTTGCACGCTGCAACACAGAATGATCAGTTTGCTACGGCCCGGGTAAGCACACGGATATGCCAGCTGCGGCAGAAGCACATTTACATCCAGTCTGCCGTCACACACTGTCCGTGTTTACACACAGTCTGCCGTAAAATTGTGATTTTACACACAATAGTAAGTCAATGTACTGCTACCAGAGATGGTTAAAACATCTCTGTAATCATTATCATCAAATGTAACGAACTGGTCCGAGATGGCCTCCAGCCCAACCAGCGGCTTTTCGGGCTTGCTCGATGACGTGGGGTCAGCTCGCTCCGCACTGCCGTACGCTTGTTGGAACTGTGGACGGACGGTTCACGATGCCACACCGAACACGCCGAATAGTCGACAAAACGCGATGTTGAGACAATGAAACACAAGTCCAAACAATGACAGAAACAACGGCGCTGGCACGCACCTCTTGAATGCCTGCAGGGAAGTGGACCCGAAGGTGTCGTGATATAATCACCACAACCGCCGGGCACTGGTGCCACCCGTCGGTGGCACCGAGCGGGCAGCGCCAGCGGGCCTGGGTGCACTTGGGCGCTGGCGGAGGGCAATGGGCCACGGCGGATCGCGGGCGTTTAGCCAGCTCTACCGCGCGTGCGGCAAGCTGAAACACAAACAGACTGCTGGAAAGATAAGGCCGACAGCACAGCTGTGGACATGCGTGACGCATCGGCGGCAGAGACACGCACAAGCGAGCAAAGGCAAGCAAGAAGCGCACACAGCATGCAATCCGTCGCCTACCCGCGGGTGCACCATCCTGATGTGCCGTTTCAGGATGGCGTACGTGGTGCCGTGGCACGGCGGTAGGCGGCACGGGTGCCTGTGAAGCTTCCCAGCGCCGCTCCGTGGCCGGCCCTGCCGCGGCTTACACGCTGCAACACAGAATGATCCGTTTGACACGGGTAAAGCACACGGATATGCCAGCTGCGGCAGAAGCACATTTACATCCAGTCTGCCGCCACACAGAGAGGAGAGCTGGACACGAACCGGGCCGGTCAACCTCTTCCGAGGCCTCCTTCTCCGCTGGCGCCGGTTATGTCGATGCCGACGAGGGGGACGAGGACGGCGCCCAGTCGGGGTCGGCGTCCGCCGCCGCTGGCGTCGGGCTGTCGGCCAGAGCTCCCTCTGTTGGCAGAATTAAGCGCTGAGTAGTCACATACAAAAACGGCAAATAAACATTGTGGACGTAGCATGCGTCACACTGTAGGCAAATGATCAGAACAGACGACAACCACAGTGTAATGAGCCGAACGCTTCGTAGTGGTGACACCTTTGCTAACAGCCTATCGCATAAACAAAATACGAGATACATAATCAAAGAACATGCATATACACTGACAATAACAACTGCATCTCAAGTTCTGCGATAGACGGCTAGGGACAATTAAAACATGCATACACGACAATAAAAACTGCATGTCAAATTCTACAATAGACGGCTAGGAAAAACTTAAAGTAATGACGCCATTGAACACGCCTACCATGCTCAATGGAAGTCGTCAAAGTCGTCAAACACGGGGGCGACCAGGTGGAAGGCGGCGGCCGTTCGTCAGCAGCCGGCTCTGTGAGCAAACAGGCACGCTTATGAAGCAACTAAAAAAAGCATACCAGCCAGCAATGGATGATCAGTAACCCCTTTAGATGAAAACATATCACATGTGCCATAAGTGTCGGCCATCGGATGTCTTGCTAGAATGAAAGGATGACTAGTCGCATACCGGAAAACGGAATAAACATCGAAAAAATACAGCATCTACTTTAAGGGCAATGACTATAACACATGAAAACAGCAGCGCATCAAACGACCCCTTCCTTTTGTGACAACTTTCCAATTGTCTAACGCACCCACAACGTACAATACGCATACATCATTTAGTATGCACACAATAGTAAGTCCATGTACTGCTACCAGAAATGGTTAAAACTTGGAAAGAAATAGTATCATCAGGCATGCTTACCGTACTCCATAGGCGAGTAGTCGTCGGGGAGACACAGGCTGGGCAGCGGTGGTCGTTCTTCGGCAGCCGGCTCTGTGGGAACATGGGCAGGCTTCACAAACACGTCAATACAGAACAAAACACCCAAACCAAGAACAACCGATAACTACTCAACAGGAAAACATGACATAATGCGACATCAGTGAGGCACGCATGCACTCCAACGACAAACACCAAAAACCAAGCACTGTAAACGAGCGAGGATGAATGACGGGCTTAAATGAATGCCTTTGATGTTGACAACAACACGGGCCAACACACACAGAAAAAGGTCGCGCAAAACCTGTCGTCGGAGAATAAGCGGCACGAAGCAAGAGACATAGTTGTGATACACTTACCGCAGTCCATAGGCCCGGGAGGCGGGCTGAAGACGGAGACGAGCTGGGGGGGGGGGGGGGGGGGGCGACTGCGGCTCATCAAGGGTTAACGCCGCCTTCTCCTTCTTCTGGTGCTTCTGCTTCTTCTCCCTTTGTTGCTTCTTTTTCCTCTTCTCCAAGCCCCTGTCGGCCGAGTCAGCACAATGGCGTCGTCGCTCAGAGTCAGCACGCTGCAGTGACCGCTGGCAGGCTGCCAGCCGCTCCACCATGGCCTGGGAATTGCATGTCATAAGCGAACGGTGACGGTGGTGCGACAGCCGGCACAATCGGCACGCCAGCTGTGGAGAGCACTTACCGGCATGTGCGGCAGCCATGTCTCGAGGCCCAGGTTGTCGCTGCCGATGGCCACATAGGCAATCAACTGAGACAGGCAATCAACAACAGCTCTTCGCTACGTTCCAGGCACCTTTTAAAAAGGCGCCAGGCCACGTCGCTGTCTTCTGAGCTTGTCATCGGTGGTCTCTTTTGGTAGTTCTGTGGTGTCTTCTTTTGGCCCTCTTCTCTTCCCTTCTTCTTCTCGTCTTCTCCGGTGAAGAGTGTGGGTGCGGCGTCATGTGTGCCCGCCCAGTGCACTTGGTGCCGGGACCGTACCGTGCACCGCGCACCCGGTTGATCAGAGACCGTTATGTCAAGCCTAGCTGGGTTTGTTACATGCTTAACACTTGAAACCGCGACAACTATCATAAAATGCCTTCATTACACCTGCCAGTGTCCGTATAGACGCATGTTTGATCTATACGATAGTCGTATGTTTCGCAATCATAACGAAGTTAAATCTGGGGGCAATTGGTCACCATGGTGGTAACTGCAAGCGAAAAACGACAAAAAAGGTCATGCCAGGGTTTGGATCATCCCAACCGACGATGTCGCGCCACACCACGTGACAGTACCACGTCACTGAGCCACGCCCACAGTGGCGCACTGTACGGTTGATTGCAACGCGTAGAGAGGAGCTGATACGGTCAAACTAGTTTGAATACCAACGGGCGATTTTACGCGCGCTCATGGGCTAAAGGGCGCGAATACAGACTATGCCGGCTGTGCAGGGCACGTTGCGTCAAGTCGACATAAATTAAAACGCGTCTTAAAGCAATCAGACACATTACGATAGGCGCCTTAAAACCCGGTCCTTGTTGGCTAACGGCGATAAGTTTAGCAGGATTTCTAGCGTCGCAGCCATGATTAACATGCTTGCTGGCGTTCGCTGACGTTCAACACATTTTAACATGCAGCGCAATTTTGCCGTTATGCTTTGTAATGCGTTTGTAACGGTTTTCCCTTGTTCAGGTGGATATGGGTTCTTTTTATACTAAATTGATGAACAGTTTGGTTTACTCCTCGTTATCTTTGCTTGCAGACGTGGCCAGTTCAATGTCATGCAGCCTCTCGTGCACGCTCGCTTCAAATCAGTCCATGTCAGTCACATTGTGCTGAAACAGCCTAGGTTTTTCCTTCTTATTTTCTCCTGTTTCGTTGCTTTCAAAAACTTCAAACCGCCGAGTACGGTGGCGGCACCCAACGCGCCACCCGCACCCAGCACGGACCAGTAGACGCTGTGGGCGGCGATGGTGGCGGTAAAGGCGGTGATGGTGGCGGCGCTGGAGCTGGCGGCGACGTTGGAGCTGGCGGCGGCACTGCCATCTCCACCAAGGCAGGCATCGGCTCTGAAACATAACGGCACATATTGCGTTGCATCTTTGCGTTATGTGAACACGGCTCACGACAGAAGGACACGCAACTGAGCTGCGCAGCCCATGGAGCACGACGATGCAGAGCTGGTATAGACAGTTTCTGGATGTCTCAAGTACAAAGAGCTGCGCATTCGATTTACAACACATACCGTTGCTTACCGTCATCGCCGCTGCTGGACAGATGAAGGACCAGCGACGGTGACAGCTGGCGGCGCCGCCGCTGGTCTTCGCGCCTTTTTTGGTGCAAGCCTTTCAGCACCCTCTTTCTTTCAGCGCGGCACGCCCGCCACCTTTGGCACCTCGCAGAGTGCTTTGGCCCTGTTCGACTTTGCACATGCCTGTGGGCAGAATAAAAGCGATATCAAGCTTTGCAGCATAGATGTAAAGAACGCTGTGCATCACCCTATGTCAGCAAAGGGACCGACACACCCTCTTCCTGCAGAAACAGCAGCACTCATTCTGCATGGGAAGGCGATGTTACACCTTTTGCCTGAGAGGGCTGGGCCATGGGCAGACTAGTATCATCTTCTCGTTCTGTTCTCTTCCTTGGTTTTCTATTAACTTGTTTGGTAGCCCCTTCCCTTTCTTCTTTTACTTCCGAGTCTTCTAAGAACTTCTTTGCGCTTTAGCTGCCTGAGAAGGCAGTGTTACACTAGTGATCTTGACTGCCTGAGGAGGCAGTGTTACACCTCCGACCTTGTCTGCCTAAGGAGGCAGTGTTACACCTGTGACCACGTCTACCTAAGGAGGCAGTGTCACACCCATAGTCCGATAATGCGGCACCGCACCTTCCGTCCGCTGGAAATGCTCACCTCTCGTGTTCGGTGCACTCGGTGCAGGCTGGTGCGCATTCGGAGGGTTCGGCGGGGGGGGGGGGGAGCAACTCAAGGATTAAGGGAAGTAGACAGAAAGGTAGAATAGGGAGAGGAGAGAGGAAAAAAGGTAAGGCGTAGGTGACATGGCAACTCCCAAGCACCAATTGAGATGTGCTCCAGTCCACAAAGTCACCTGCATCACCTTGGCTTTGCTGTCTGAAATCGCTTGTATGACTGGCAGGTACCGGACCCTGTCGCGGCCGGCGATTTCAACTGAACTCCCCGTATAGGCCACTAACTGAGTTCGAGTCTGTTTCTTGTTCGCGGGTAGGTACGGGGCGGGCTTCGCAGTTGCCGACGGCGGCAGGCATGTGATACCTCCGCCGGCAGCAGAGCAACTCGGCCGGGGGGCGAGTCGTGCCGCGACACAATCCCATGCAAGCGAGACGGTGCTGGCGGCCCCGCCCTTCAACAATTGCAACGAAACGCTCTTTCCATTGCGGAGTTGCATACACTCGTTGCCATTTCTGTCAACCCTGCACACAATTCATCTACAAGATAGGCATTTAGCCATAGCTCCCAACGCAGTTCTAACTGAAGATTACTTAGTGTTATGGCAGGACTTTGATCCAGACTGGCCTTAGTGACCGGACCGGACTGCCGATCCTATTCAACTTTTCAAGTGCTTTTTTTCGAGGCAAGCCACAGTTTTACAGATCACTAACATGCAGGGGATCACACAAGAAGCATTGTCGATCATTTTTTATGATACAGTGCACATCTAACTGGGAATTAAATAGCCGAAAAATACGGTACATGCAAATGAGTTCAATTTAACAGGCAGCACGCATAACACATCATTTACTTCCGCGGCGATTTCAAGTAAATAAGCATCTCGCATCACACATCACTTTTACATGCAAACGACTTCAAGCTAAACAGACATCGTGTATCAAGCGTCTCGCCATGCGGTACATGAAAGCGAACTTAAGCCAGGACGCATAACACGTCAAGACGCTAGTCACATTCACATCATCGTTTATGATGATTCCTGAACTTAAGACTGGTCGCCAACTTCTCATCAAATGGATTCACCATTTTTCCTGTCTGCATGATCTCGTGCTTTGAAGATAACTTTGAGCTCGAAAAGGGTTAAAGAGTCCCTACTTTCCCTGGATTTTAGCCTCAGCGTGTTCTCTCAAAAGATGGTCGCCGAAAAGGTTCGTTTTTTATTCTCTGTTTCGTTTGAGCATCTCGTAGGTATTCATTGCAACTCAAACGAAAAGGGCGCATGGACTCCCCGACATAGACTATGTACCTCCCATGTTTACACAGTTTCGCACAATTTACACTTGGTTTCATAAACCACATTTCTTCGCGTGCAAACCACCTAAAACCCAGGCATGCATATATGACACATATCACACTCCGGGCACCTAGGCTTCGAGATAAGATATTAAACTAGAGAGTTATTTAGCTTCTTGTCGTTCTAAGCTGTGCGTACACGCAGTTTCGCCTTTCTAGAGATATGTTGGATTTTTCAAAGCAAGTGTTCACCGATGTCAGGTAGTGTTAAGCCAATTCATTTACCCAATTCAGCCTTGACAGTGGAGCATACAGAAAAGGGGTCCACATTTGAATACGCCAGTGACGGTAGAACAGAGGAACAATCGCACAACGTTAGAAACGGACCTGTGATCAAGCCCACCAATTCTGGAATAATTCTATACAGCGAATCTGCGCATACAACCTCTACTTAGCACAATATAATTCGAAACATGCTTCACAGGGCTCTAAACAACTTATCAAGCAGTAAAAAGACACAAGGAACATGAGCAAAACATAGATTTTAATGTTGCACAATGGATATTTTCCACGACCATAAGGCTAAGTGCTAGAAGATGTTGAAACATTCAGAGCACGTACGAATACATTTGTTAAGCAGGTTAACAGATGGGCCCCCACAAGAACGTAGGACCATAGGCAAGTCACAGAATTAGTAACGCCCTAGACCAACGTGGAGGGCCATGAGCATATCGCGAGTGTGGCGGTAGGGTGAACCGAAACCACGTTAATGGCCCCCGAGCAACCGAGAATACCCGGGTAGCTAAACATATGGCTCCCCGTCTATAGCCACAATGCGTTTCTGGAGACTGAAAAACAAATCCATAGAAGGCCTCTGATTGACAAGAACGCCCGGCACGCCAGCAGGACAGCACAGCAACAGTGCAGGGCCCTCCGAGCAACAGCAAAGCAGGTCAAGGCTTAACGGGAAAGCTCCTTAACGAATCAAGAAACGACTCTGCAATGGGGGCACATAGTCCCACAATGAAACGAGCATAGGACCCTGGGCAATGTAAGCTCAT
>NW_023596011.1:2500-19266 GCF_011947565.3 Pollicipes pollicipes
CGATGTTACGACCAGATGCGCTTCATCTTTGGTGGTTTGTACTCCAGGTTTTGCTGGTGCTATAAACGCGAAGCCTTGCCTGACATTGACATGTTAGTGTTGTAAGGAAATGTCTTATCTTACGTTAGTATTATCCTTGCGTAATCATTACCTGGCTGTATTCTGAACATGTCAAGTAGGTTTAGTTTGCGCGGAGCCAATTCGTTACACCATCCCGTCTATGGTGCATACGCACTCATGATAAGCTCGGCAAGTTGCTCGCGCTGAGGTGCTTACGTGCCGTGGGGTTATGTGCCAACGAACCGTCGGTTGTAATTTGATGGTGGATCGGCATAAGGCTGTGCTGCATATAATCATAATGATCGCATTATAATGATGGTACAAGCAGTGTGACTCTGAAGTGTGAACGAGGAGTTGTTATCAAGGTACATCGTCGTTACTGCATGGGTGTACCTGAAATGCGAAGGGCATTCTGAACACTGCGGGTATGTACCAGCGTAACAGAGCAGTTAGCAGCGGGAAACTGTTGTTTCCTGCTGCTGTCCATCAGTCGTTCACATCCATGCTGCCGAAAAATAAGATGAAGCGAACAATTAGAGCCTACCGTCGCATCGTGCACGACCACCACTCGCAAGAATCTCACGCGGGCATGCACGTAAGTCATCCGTGCCCTTAGTTCTCTTGAAGTCACAGACTTATCAGTTTGTATTGAATGTAGACGAATGAAATTGATTTGTGCAGCAAACGATGACTAGATAGGCATTATTCCCGCGAGACTCGCTCGAGATATCTTGCAATTTATCTTGCATTTGATCATAACTCGCAAGACCATGTTCTACAATTTTGAATGCAAGCGCCGTTTGGTTGACTTAAGAAACGATATATTTACTCCGGTCGGTGAAAGGCAATCTGCTTGGAGTGAATGTATCGGAGAGCACGGGGTCCGAAACCAGTGTGCAGACAGCTAGATCTACCGCTGACCGTCTGTGGGCATTGTCCCGCGGGATTGGCCACCGGATTTGGAATACGTTCGGGACAACCTGTTCAGCACATACTTTGTCAACACGAGGGCAAAAGAGACTCCATGTGGCACAAGCGCATTGTATCCCGGCTGTATTGGGATGTGGGCCTCGTAGTGTGAGCCCTTGGCATATTTAACTGGAAAGGTTACCTGAATCTATCCACGCTACGTGTGTATACCAACACGGCGGGCATCAGTGACAAAGCAAAAATAGTCGGCAAATCACAGAAGCATATTCTTGTTTCCTCTCTTCAGAGAGCTACTGGAACGGGTCGCGTGTGATAAGCTGTTCCGCCACGTCTCGCAGGTGTTGTATCGTCATCAGCATGGATTTATTCGCTCGCAGTCATGTGGCGCTAATGTATGCTCGCCTGAAAATGGCGTCGGGGGCCATGTCGGCCTGAGGCCCTGTCTTTTTTATGCCGATGACGTAAAAGTTTTCCGCAAAGTTATGTCCCGGCTGGCGAACTCGAACGATGCAGATGCACAACGATCTCGATCGTCTTGTGGCGTGGTCGGTCAGGTGTAGGCTGAACCTCAACCTTATGAAATGTACAACGTTGACGATGAACCTCAGGCGTCCTCCCGTTCACACCATGTATTATGTCGATACTACCGGGATTGAGCATTTGGGTGAAATGAGAGACCTTGGCGTAACGCTGGGTACCAAATTAGCATCCTCGCACATGTCTCTACACTGTCAGTGGGGCAGTCGAGCGTTTAGTTTCCTTATTCGGTCCTTCGAAGTCGGTACCAGCTGTTCAAAATTCAACCGGAGCGCTGTGATGGCTGCGTATCTTGTAAACTTGCGATCGGTTTTAGAATATTGCAGCGTGGTCTAAACGGGAGCGGCCAATTCCCACGCAGCGCGGGTCGATCGAGTGCAGCACAGGCTTCTTATTTGGTTACTTACTCGCACATTCTCCGGGCAAGCAGCTCCTCTTTCTTATGAAAGCCTCCTGCTTCAGCTTAAAATCCCATGCCCGGCATGACAAAGAGTGCAGCTCGATTTACTCTACCCGGAAAACATGTATTGAGGTAAACTGGACTCTGAAATCTTGATAAGCCGTTTTCCTTGCGTGTGCCACCTCAACCGACTAGCGCTCATACTCTGCCGTCCAACGGTAAAACCCCATTTGTTTTTGGCTGTTTTGCGTTTTTTTTTTTGCCATCTGATTTCGGTTATCTAAACGATGAGTTCAAGCTTTCACTAATTTTAGCCCTTTCTTTCAACTATAAGTTTGCCAAAATTTCAGTCATTGGCTTTAATATCGGAATGTAGCAGGAGAAGACAATTCAGATGAGCAAAAAAAAAAGACGCAAAATGACCAGAAATGAAAACATTGGGTCTCACCTTTGGCCGGCAAAACTCTGCTCACTGTACCTCGCGCTAGTGTGTCAACACTGCAGACCGGTCTGTTTTGCTATTTGCCAAGCGTTGGGGCCACTTAGCTAACACAAGCTCCGATATATTTCATAACAGTTCTGGTATTTATAGACTTCAAGTGATCAAGTATGTTTAAACTTTGCAGCATGTCGACTTTGTTTAGAGATATGCCATCCTTTATTTATGTTCACACTACTGTATGTTGTGTACCCATTGTATTGTATCCAAACGACTTCGCCTGTCAGCGGAGCGCTACTCTGTTGGCGTTAAAAGAAGATAAACATGAACATAAACAAGATCAAGAGCCCGATTGAAAGGCTGAAGGACTGGCTGTACGTCTCATTAAGGACCCCCACCCAAAGAGGCATGATCTCAAATGCCAGTTGAAGTGCATCTTGTCCCAAAACGCAAAGTTGCACAGTTTGTGAGCTTGCAAATGTACACTGGCGGATGTCATTGATTCCCATCTCTAGAATGAAAAGCTTCGGTGGGATCGATGTGACTGATTCTTTGAATAATCCGTCCCCAGAATCAATGTAATGTCATTTACAGAATGTTTTAATCATAGAAACGCAAATCGCTAACACTTCGGTGTATTCCTTCACCCTGCACCGCGTTGAGTGGTGCACTTTCTGTAATCTCATCTAGGAGAATGGGCTTTCGCGTATCGCTATGTTTCGTTGAGCGCGTCAGCATTTTAACGTCTCTCTCTAAGTGGGGCACTTCTTCATCCGCTGTCTTACTTTAAAAGGGGCTTTGCCAGTGAAGTGGCGTCTAATTATGTATCACAGCGTCAGTAGTTTAAGAAGTATGTGTTTTTCGATGGGCGCACACTCTTGTCCGGTAGTTTGCCGCGACCGCGGAATTTAACGCTGACTGCCGGGGGTGCGCTGTTTACCGCGCATTCCACCAAACATGGCGAAACAGAATGGTTTTACTCGCGTGAGTCATTCGTTTAAAGCGCACAGATCAACAACGGGCTGCTGGATGGACGAAAAGAAAGCGATGGGTTTCTGGCGGATCGGCTTGGCTCGCGCGGCTGGGGCACGCTTGTGTTGCTAGATATCAGGATGTCGGCTGAAGCGAAAGTCCGTGGGAGCCAGCTATTCGGGTGAGCTAGAAATGTCTCTACCTGCAATGTGGATGTTGACTTGTGGGTTACTGTCACGTTTCTTTCCGAATCATGCTTTGCATAAGTAAGACATCTGTTATTCGACGATTGTTATGAACCTGACGTTCGATCAATCATGTTTCAATAATCTATTCCGTAGTTATGCAGGATTTACGGTCATGGGTTATCATGATGGAAGGAAGTGCAGGTGTCCGCGGTTGATGCACGGATACCCGGATTGAATGGATAACGACTAGGTTAGGTACAGACTAGGAAGATTATAGGTAAGGGTATGGGTACAAATGGATCAAGAAATTATGTTTCTATATGCAGCCAAAGGAAGCCGCAGAGACAAGGATATGGGAAGACCATAAATGGGCGCAGAATTGAATAAAGATTTCATGTTTATATCATTGGGAGCACAAAGCCATGATACTGAAAGGGAAATCATGAACATAATCGGGATACCTGCAATTAAACTGCAAGTTTTATGCAGTGCTACAAATGAGAGCAATGATTTGGCAATTCATGGGATTCCAAAACATTTGAATGCATTCGCCACCTCGAGTTGTTGCCTACCAGTATAAGAAAATAAAAATTGTCCATTTTTGTCTGCCGATAAAACAATAATCAGGATTCCTGCAATTAATGTTATTGATATACTTATTCATATGTGATTACTATTGCTTGTATATAAGAACGGAAAAGTTGTCCATTTTTTCTGCTGGTAAAACAACAAAAAGTCACTGTCTTGGATATTGATTTAAAGTACAGCAGTCCAGGCCTGCAAGTCAATATATCTACATGCCCGAAATACTGTTCTACAAATGCTGCCAAAGACAGAACAGAGTAGAGCGACAGACCGACCAGTAAATAACTGCGACGCGTCATTACTTATAATACGAGAACTTCCAACGCGTGGAGTTCTACGCCATAGCTTGTCCAGCGCAAAAAACTGCATGGCAAAATGTTCAGCGTAAAATGCTACGCTTCACTGGTACTTCCAGGCGACATCACTTTTAACACAAACAAATTATTACACAAAATGCTAGGTGACAAGGAATCTAAAGCAAAAGCTTGCGCGCGGCGTTATGTTTCGTCACGAAACGTGTAATACAAAACTGCCGAGCAACACATAATTTGCTACGTTGAAAGTATACGTCTGTCTTTCTGTCTGCCTGGGTGTGTACTTTTTTTTTGTAAAAACCAAACGCACAGCACAAACGACCGCATGAATGAATGTGAATTTTAAGTTCGTGCTCAGCCTTCGTGGCGATTCACAACATAAATTGGCGCCTGCCCGATACGGGTGAGGATCACAGCACGCGTGAGAAGGTGCACATTTTTTCGGATTTCTTAGCGAGTAAGAAACCTTGGGTATGCAGTCAGAAGAGCCGTCACTTTTGAGCCCGCAGGCCCGCAATGCGCAGGCTTTAAAAACCCGCAGAGCCTGACAGCAGGTATCGCTGGATACATTGCGGGTATTAACGACGGTATTCTAAATCCAAAACTTTTCCACTTGCACGGGTGTAGGAACAGGGAGGTCAGGGGAGCCATGGCCCCCCACTTTTCAAGGTGGGGAGGGGGGAAATGTTTTCTACCCCCCCCCCCCCACTTTTAAGATTAAAGTTGCATTTGGCTTACTTTTGCACTACATTAAACATGCATGCCTATTTACCTAGTTCGCCAGCCATCTCCCTTAACATGCGTCATTTGTTTCGTTTGCTCATTGGCCATCACTTAGTGTTACAGCCACAAGGACTACGCCGCACGGCGCGGAGACTGCAACGCCGGGCGTCGAGGCTGTTATTGCTATGACTTGGAGCTCGCGTGTTAGACCATAAGATCACATGATGTAGCTTTCTATCAGTGATCAGCTCTGACAGAATCTTGAGCATTTTAAGACAAATATGGGTTAGCCTTGTTAATACAAATTAGAAATGTCATTTGATGTACAAGCTTCAGTCAGGGAAAATCTCTGAAGAGCACAGAAAAACACGGAACTGGAGTCTATGCGACAACCATCGGACTACCTGCAGTCATCAGGGATGTCACTGCGTTAATGAGGGCTCCTGTGCTGATCCAGGGCCAAGTGC
This sequence comes from Pollicipes pollicipes, assembly GCF_011947565.3. Classification (NCBI taxonomy): domain Eukaryota; kingdom Metazoa; phylum Arthropoda; class Thecostraca; order Pollicipedomorpha; family Pollicipedidae; genus Pollicipes; species Pollicipes pollicipes. The sequence continues at coordinate 8,116 of NW_023596011.1, forward strand.
GCGGGCCAGAAGGCCTCCCGTGTCAGGGATGGGAACAACCTGATATGATATATCCTTTTAATGGCTTCCGGATCGACCAGGAGATCCCCCACTGTGCCACGAGGATGACAGCCAGAAGACACTTTGAGATAGAACGGAATGGCCCTTCAGCCCTTGATCGGATACAGTGATGTACCCCTGGTGTTCTACTCAAGAGGCCCCTGCCCGGAGGGAAAAAGAGTCTCATTATTGTTAAGCAAATGGGTGTCTCATTATTGTTGAATAGAGTGGGACGAAATGAGCTTAAAAAAACGAGCAAGGTCATGCCATGTTTGCCTGAGAACGTTAATTTTTTCGGAATGTATTTTTGAAACAAATTACGTCAAAAGGCTTGAACATGCCCGCCCGCAACCTCGAGAGCAAGGACAACGATTGTCTGGGTTGCAGCTTCCGTAAAACCGATAAGTTTCGGTCACTGCAAGTGCCACCAGACGGCGGGCCCCGTCTTAATCTATATTCTGGATAGATAAATAGCTGCAAGAACACGAAAAATAGAGAAACATCTTTCACCCAAGTTCAACCACCAGATTCCAGCCCCACTTGGCGGTGCTTTAAGGGTCAATCCGTTCTTTTCATCAGTCTAAAAGTTGCACACGTGAAATATGCGCTCAGACTGCCTTCTAGATGTAAGATCTGATGTGATGAAGCGTTCAAGGATAGTTCTCAGAAGCGTCGTCATTTTCGTCCTCACGTTTGTCACAACTTAATACTAGCTGCTGAGCAGACGCTGCGCGGCCTACGGAGACTGCAACGCCTGGAGTCGAGGCTTGTGTTTCTAAGATTTTCGAATGCGCATGCTCAAAATTACATCACATAACTTGTATACCCAGTCGATTGCAGTATTTAAAGGTCATCATTTCAGAAGCGTCATCATTTTCGTCCACCGGTGGGCCACCGCTAAATCTAAACTACTGGGCTAACGCTCCGCGGACTAAGGAGACTGCAACGCCTGGTGTCGATGTTTTTGTTGCTACGATTTGCGAGCGTGCTTGTTAAAAAGCACGTTACATAAATTGTATGACCAATCGATTCTGACAGAACGGTGAACATTTTCAGACAAACATGACTTGACCATGTTAATACGCATTGTTGATCACTCGATCTGCAATCAAATTTTCGTCTTCAAATTTGGATCAAACATATCGATCTACAATCCATCTTCACAATGTCCTCAATGTCGTTTGAACCCAGACCAAACATTTTGACAAGGCTTAAGAATTTTATCGGCTTAGAAAGAGTCAACTAACCACTGTAAATTAAGAGCGCCGGTGATTTATTCCATTCAGTCGCTCAACGCCCGATTTGTGCAGTTTATTGACCTCAAAAAACAAACAGAATGGAGCTCACGGTAGCTCTTGGCTTCTGTTCTGGTTACAAGGTAAACATGACAATAAAACGAAGAAAATGGTGTCACTTGTTAACAAGTAAGCTACATCCGGGGATTTTTTGGGTGGAGGGGATCACCATAAGATGGGCTTTTGTCAGCCTTGGCAAGGCTCTGCCTATGCCCCTGCCTACACACAGAAGCAGATCAAGTCGTATACGTTGCATGCTGGGCAGTGAAGTGCACGTTGAGCCAATTCATATCTAAGGCAGACAGCTTCTCGAAGGCTGTTTTTCTGCGATGATGTGGTGTGAGGGAAGATAATTTGGAGAAAGATACTGTTGCAGGTGCCCAGCACATGTTTCATACACCATGTAGCAGTAACGCTGATCCAAAGGTGGGCAACAAAGCAGCCATACGATCAGTTCGCAGTCAGTCATGCGGGAGGCATACGGGCCACGGCAGTGGCCACCGACGGCGGACAGGAGCAGGGCCCAAATAAGGAGCATATGGCAGATAGGCCTTATCATGTGGCTTGGTTCTTAAAAGAGAACCGCCATTATTATGGCTTTTGCCATTGTTTCTAGAAGTTTCAAACTCCAGAATTTCTTTCCCCCTAAAATGCTGCGACAAGGCTGATCTCTTGAAAAGCAGCCAGCGAAATGAAGGCGCATGAAAAATCCGTCACACTGTGAGCCATCGATCCACTTTCAAAATTATTACCAGCATATCTCCAGGCCGTATATTGCAGTGTCCTAGAATTGCCGACTTTGGGTGTAAAGCAGCACCCAAAGAGGAGGAATTTTTCACTCCTTTCCCCCATATTTTAGGTAAATTTTTTACTCCTGCCTGAAATTGTCTAATCGCACATGCCAAACCGCTATTTCCATTTCTGAGGTTTTCGGATGTCATCCAAAACCGAGCTCACTTAAAACCACCAAGCATAAACGAGGCTGCGCAGAACCTGGACACGTATGGCGATGTCCTGCCTCACCTGCATCTGAATTATGTCTATGTTTGCACAGAGCAAGGGCGCAAGGTACCTCCAAGCCCAAGAATCCCAGCGACCCCAGCCGCTTGCACGCATTAAGTTTGGTTTGTTTACAAAATGCATCACAATCTGCAGCTGTGCGCCAATGCAACGTTTCCACGCATCCCCTTTTTTGTCTCACCACCACACCACGAAAGCAGAGCCTGGTGCAAACACCAGCAAGGCCCGGTAAAGCATTTTACTCCACGTATTTCTTTTTTCTCGAAGAAACTTGACCACTAAATTGCATCGCTCCCAAAATGCACGAGTGCAAAGTTCAAGAAATGTCTTCTAAATAAAACTTACAAGGTGAATATTGCCATTTGAGCACTTACGTAAACAGATTTTAGGTCAAATCCGCTGATTACAAAATTTTCTAAGAGAAAAATACCAATCTTCATATTTATTTAGCTACTTTTGTTTTTATTGGTATCATACCAGTGTTCACCACTTTGTTCTTAATTTCTTTTCGATTGTCTTCAAAGGTACCATCTGCTGCTTAAAATTTCGACCAATTTCTCTGCAAAATGCTCGAACTGCAATTTTGTACGTATTTAAGACCAAAATTGGATTAATGCGCCAGCCGCCCAAACATGTTGGATGCACCCAAGAGGCCAGAATTGCACCCAAGCGTAAACAATTCACAGGAATGAAGGAGACAATTTTAAGCACGGAACCTATTTTTACCGCCATTTTTGCCCTCTTAAACCTTCGGTTCACCGTTTTCTTGGTTCATAGTGGTGCTCAATAATGATAAATCCAAGCCTTTCAAGTGTCTGACCCACTAGGCTACCTGGCAAGGCTATTTTGATGCTGCCATATACAGCCTTGGGACAGACCTGACGCAGCTAATACAGAAGTATTTGATGGCGAAATTCCGGCCTCTTGAGATGGTTATCATGCACACCTCTTACTTGTTTCGCATTTTAATCTCGAAGGTTGGTGGGTATGATTGATATTTATATTTGGGGGGGTGAGTCAGAGGACTCTGTCTGCCAGCAGACCATGCAAAATGCACTGAATTTTTGTTTCTGGGGGAGCAAGAAGAAGCCAGTAAGTCTGCTGTGAACCAAGTAATCGCTTACCTTACCTGCTTTCAACACATGATTGGTGACCAGAGTTAGCTATTTTCTGTTTTAATTCATCGAGTTTTGCCATAAGACAAATTATGATGCTACAAGGCATGCAATAGGCTTATTTTTCCATATTCTTCGTCATTTGCCCCAAATTTCTTGAATGGGTCCCTCATGGCCGCTTTAATCAGACGTTTTCTATAGTTTTCATGGTTTGTAGACCGGCAAATGACTGTACTGTATATATGCACTATATTTTTAATACAGCGTTACTCTAAGCTGCATAGCAATTGTAATGTGAGATAAATATTGGTATGTAACAAAAAGACCACCCCATTTAAAATGTGAAGCCAACGTCTCAAACTTTGTCATTACATATGAATAAACAAGCCCAAATGGATGCATTTGCTGCAGCTGAAAAGGCAAGCAGTAAGACTGGTATGGTCATCTAAAAGTTATGCTGTTCTTGGAGAAGAGAGATTGTTTTGTGGACAATGCCCACTACTGCCCTTGACATAGGTTAGCCATGACAATCAAAATAAGTTGTTCAAAGCGATTTAAAGTGTTTTTATTTGCGTGTTGTAAACTTTGTCTGATGTCAACAAGAATACACAAATGAACTGAATAAAAATGCAAGTTGAAACCAGCCCAAAATTAGCTTTAAATATCACGTTTTTATCGCAGTGCTGCTGTCAACAGATAGGTGAGTTGAGATGATGTCATCATATGGGCTACTTTAAGTTAGGTTAAGTTGGTCAAGTGCATGGCAAGTGGAAATAGAAATTGTGCAAGAATCAGTAACTCACAACTGCTGCTGTGATGCAAACAGGTTATACAGGATGAGATGATGTAAGGCCTCTTTAGGTTGGCCATAGGTTGATATCATGGAAATAAGCATTGGTATTTTGTAAGAAACAGCGACAAAATGTTTGTTTTCCATGACCCCATCTTAACAGAAGCCAGACTTATGTCTATTGTGCTTGACTTAGTGATGGGCTGGTGTGTAGGAGTCCAAGGAAGTTTTGGTTTGAGTGTTTTATGCTTGTTGAATTTTCTGTTGTTATTTTGTTATCGAATTCCTTAGCTCTGTTTTGTTTTAAAACTGCTCTGGAAGGGAACTGCAGATGCATCATCAAATTATTGGTGTTAATGTGTTATGCTCATAATACTGTCATGAAATTACTATGCTTTAACACGCGCCTGGTTGGCCGGCTAGATACCCTTCGCTCGGTTTGGAGGGGTCAATTTGACAACACCCTCCTCCCTCTGAGATCTCGAGAACTAAGAAAGCCAGAGACACCAAATTTACAGGATGCCTAGAACTATACGTGAATTCACTTAGGTTAGGGTTTCAGCTTCCTAGGTTATGACCTTAAGGTCAAATAAGGTCAAATAATGTCAAACAAGATCAAATCTCAGGTTTGTCTCCAATGGGCCCCCAGAACCTAGGCAACTGTCCCTAAGCAAAAGGCCACAAGCCCATTCGAGGTCATTGACCTGGTTTGACCCTTTGAAAGTCATGGTGACCAAAATGGTACAAGACTGTTCTGCGTTTTGCATCTGAAGAAGCGACAAAGATTACGCTAGGCAGTGTGTTCCTAAAACAAAACGTTAGACCCCGGTCATCTAAGGTCATTGGCCCGTTCTGACCTATAATAAGTGAACTGAAGATGTATAATGCGGTTCCTGCTGTCAATAAATTCGAAATGAGCACCAGAAACTATCTCATATAGGAAGCCCTAGAGTAGTAAATCGGGTTGGTTTTGACTGGTCTGACCATCATACCTGACCTTAGGCCAACGTAATTTACTCATTTAATATTTGTGGTGCCTAAGAAAGCATCTCAGAAATGTATGTTTCCGTCAAACACTCCGTTGCTGTATCAGATTGAACGATTCCCTAGAAATTGCCTCCGCTGAAACCATGGGCTGACTTTGATCTGTCATTGGTCAGCGACTTTACAAGGAACATCTAAAAATTGTATGTCAAACGATTTGCTATGCAATTTTCTACACCTATACATAATTTGGCTTGGCTACGCCGCGCCGCTCACAAACCATTCGGGAAAAGCCCTCGGGGGCGGGGGGCAATTTGCTCTCCCACCCGAGCGCGTGTAAATGTATTCTGTTTCACTTCAGTGGCTTAAAATGTTTAAAAAACGATGTAGTTTCTTCAGGTTCCTGATATTACATCCATGCCAACTCGAAATACATGTCTTTGTTTGCTGAAGCATCAGTCACGAGCTCATAAGTTCCAGCTTTTGTGAATTCATTTTTTCACTCACGCACGGTCTTTTTGCGATGAAATTTTTCACTCCCACCCTAGTTCAAAAGCGATTCTACCTCCCTGATATATTGGCATCTACACTGTGGGGGCAGATGCTTCCCTAATGACCCAAAATGCCTACCCACTCGTGGAATTTCGTCTCCCCAGGAAAGGCAATGTTAAAATGGACGAATAATCTACGGAAGCTGGATAGCCTTATTTGCCAAACGACAGATGAGTCGAATAGGCAAGATTGTGCACCAGTGAGAAACAGCTCTAGATGCATATCTGGCACAGCAGCCATGGCGTTTGAATAAAGAGCGAAAACAACCTTCATCCCCACCCCCTCCCCCGTCATCGGGTCCGCTTTCCAGAAAAAGATTCTGAAGTGCACTCTGAGCTTGCGCCCCCTCCCCACTTTTTGAAACGTTCCTACGCCTATTCCCACTTGTGCTTTCTTGAATTAATGACCTAGCAGTTGTTGGTAGCAAGTGCTGATGGAAAAAAAGATATTTGTTGCACAAAAATGATTAAATATGAAAGCTACATTTCATCATAAAGGCTTCCAGTTATGCCATGCATGTCATTTCAATAATCCGTGACATGGTATAGCTTTAAATGTAGACTACTAAAGCGCGTCACGGATTGAATGGTCAGGATCCGGTTCAGTACAGTCCGGCTAGTCCAGGTCCGATCCGCCCGCCAATCCGCTTTCCCGGATTTGTCAATCCAGTTCGGCCCGGCCCGCCTTTCCAGAACATTATCAAATGAATATGTCCAAATCGCTTGGACAACAAGGTCTTCTGAAAACTTGAAGAGCATATTTGGTTCATCTGAGAATCTCAAAGTTTTGGAGATTTGAGGATGGAGGTTGGAGACTGGAGGATTTCCTTTGGAAAAATATGCAAGAAGTTGTCATGAAGCATTGTGCTCTAAGATACCTCACACAATTTCTTGGCTATTAGTAAGGCAAATAACAAATCATAAGTATGAAGATCGGAACAAACAATGATCATTATACTATTCATCTTATCGCAATTATTTTGCCCGGTAATCCACAAGCCCCGCCACATCGCAGGTGTTCAAATCACTTTTGGTGTCAAAACTCTCAGCGCATGAGGACATCATCTAATATTTTCATATCCTAGTTTGGTGCGATTTACCTACACATGCCATTAGACAGTGCCAGCGGCGCCCAGTTCACAAGCTCAAGACGAAGTCCAACAGTACGCCTGCTGAATAGCTAGGACGTCCATGTCACCCCATGTATGATACATCAGATGTGTATCCATGTTCGGTCACGCCAACTAGTGAAACAACCTCAGCTGCTACTGTTATGTCCTGTTAGATTACCGGATGCATTAACACTGTAATCCACGCGTGAGACTGATGCCTGTCCAACGTCTTTGGTACCTGCCCTTTTGTTCCGGGGAATGGAATAGTTGCGTCATGTTTTGATCACATTGCCAAGATGTCAAATGTTACCAAATTTCCTGATTTGCAAATGGTAGAAAAAGTATTAAATCTATTTCTTTTTGTAATAATTCATCGCACAATTGCATTAATTCAAATTGCCGTGGTCGAGAACAGTTGGTTTCCACAGACAGACAGACACACACACACACAACACACACACACAACACACACACACCCACACACACACACACACACACACACAACACACACACACACACACACACACACACACACACACACACACACACACACACACACACACACACACACACACACACACACACACACACACACACACACACACACACACACACACACACACACAACACACACACACACACACACACACACACACACACACACACACATATATATATATATATATATATATATATATATATATATATATATATATATATACATACGTATTGTATGGACTAACTTACTCATATAGCGGAATGTGAACGTTTCGACATGTGATCATGCTGCAAGCGTTAGCGAGTACAGATCGATACTAGGCTTTTGAATTTTGTCGAGCTGTGATCACCTGTTGTGATGAGGTCCTGCCTGTTGAAATTTGGTTTTATTTTCGAAAATTGGCCATCAGTCGGTTCGCAAAGCTCTCACTTTTGTTCACCGATCATATCCGGTAAATCAGAAGCTTTTAAACCCCTGTAAGGATATTTCACCGTCCACCCGGGTGCGTGTTTTTATAAATACATTGGAGACCAACGTTTATGGAGAGCGCTCACAGCACTAAGAAAATGCACGTGGTTGATTGAAACGCAGCAGTGGAGCAAAGCGCAACAAATGCCAGCCTTGGACTCTAAATTTGAAGCAATGGCTAAACACCATGTGGATCTCAAGATCTTAGAATCGCTGCATGCTTGAAACTTTTGCCCTAGGCTGAACGTACAAACTTCATCATAATGCGTGGCTCACATAACTTTAAAAATTGTGCATATTCGTGAGGTTTATCCGTTCGTTCGTATACCCATACGCAAACGCATGTTTGGGATGGCTGATGCCCAGTATGCGATGTTGTTTTCTAATGCTCTTTGTTGGACTTTGTAGGCCTCCAGATTAACCGCCTGTGTTGGTGATTTTTTGCTTTGCAGCCTTGATCTTGAATCATATGCAAGGTGTTCGGAGCTCGGATGACCTATTTCTGACATATCTCTGACACGCACTGCTACTAGAAATTGACAGATTTAAGTAGCACTGCGTGCGCAAATTGAGTGCATTTTCTGCATTCAGTGCCTTGTTCTTGAACACGTGTTCGGGGGGGTCAAGTTGACCCCCTGAGGATTTTTCCGGAACGGTTCCCAAACGACGCGGTTTAGCCGCACCAAATTTTGCATAGCTGTGGACAATTGAATAGCGGATCGTTTGAAATAAAAAAAATAATGTGCCTAGCAAGGTCGCTGACCTATGGTAGGTCAAAATCAGGTCATGGTTTCAGCGAAGTCGATTTCTAGAGAACCGTTCAATCTGATGCAACAATTGAGTATTAGACGAAGCCATACATCTATGAGATGTTTTTTTAGCCAACACAACATTTAAATGAGCAACTTACATTGACCTAAGGTCATGTATAAAGGTCAGGCCAAAGTCCAAACCAAATTGTTTTATTACTCTAGGGTTTGCTGAACGGGGTAGTATCTGGTGCTCATTTCGAATTTATTGACAGCAGGAACTGCATTATACATCTTCCATTGACTTCCTAGTGGTCAGAATAGGTCATTGGCCCAACATGACCTAGGTCCACGTTTTGTTTTTCGGAACATGCTGCCTAGCGCAATCTTTGTCTCTTATTTAAATGCAAAACTCAGAGCAGCTTGTATGATTTGGCCATTATGACCTTCAAAAGGTAAATAAGATCCCTAACCTTGATTGAACATGCAACGTTTTGCTTAGAAACGATATCTAGGTTTTGGGGGTTGTTTGGAGACTAGCCTAGAATTTGGCTCAATTTGACCCAAAGGTCATGACATAATAGGAACCTGAAACTTTGACCCACATGAATTTACGTACAGGTCAACACACCCTGTAAATGTGGTGTCTTCTAGCTTTCTTAGTTCCCGACATCTCAGGGGGCCAAATTGACCCCCCCCCCCCTCATCCCCCCACTCGAGCGAAGAAGGCATCCAGCCGGCCACCCGAGCGCGTGCTAAATCAGGAACTACAATGCTGCTTTTCCAAACTGACATGAGCTGTGCTTCACCACCACCTCCACAAAAAAGACGTGCTTCGACATCAGTAAAGAGACGTAGTGCCATCTATCGAGAGACGGCTAGATCTCAACTTCAGCTCAGTTTCGCTTGCCTGGTTAAGGCCCAGCATGCGGGAGGTCCAAAAACCTGAGTCAAGTCCGATTCTGTCTTGTCTTGGTGTGTTAGTGTCTGGGAGTCCCAGCTGAATCATTTCTAAAAGTCATGAGTCCGAGTCTGAGTCCTTTTGCTTTCAGCTCGCGTCCGCATCTGTCGCCACAGCCATGACCACAAACAGGCATCATTAGGCACAAGGAGCAGGATTTTACCACAGATGCCAAAAATATAAAATAAGAAACTGAGCAAAAAACTAATGCTTGAAATACAAAAAAACTTCACTAGAATGAGTTCGCAAACATCGGTTACATTGGGCCTAACATAGTGCAAAATAAATTAACCGTGCGCTATTTCATGTCACTTCCACATCTGTAGTTTGATTTCAAGTTATCAAGCGGCACAGGTCATCAATGATCAGAATGCAACAATGGTGTGAAAGATACACCCAGCTCAGTCTGGCTGAACTACAATTTTACCTAGCTGTGTCTGGCATTTTGTCAATTGAGCATTGGAATAGCTATCAAAAGGCTCGCATATCCTGATAGATTTTACGAAATTTTCGTGACTGCTGCGCGCGCACCAGTCACCAGGTTAGTTTCAGCTTTGTGCCACAATCACTCAAACAACGGCGCAGTTTTGCATGGCCGTTCAAACTAATTCAACTTGAGAAACCCCAACCAAACCCAGCCGAAGCCGGTGGAACGTGCCACACAAATTTGGAGGAGGGAGAAGGGGGCGGGGGTACATAACGCATTAGCTTTTTGCTCAGTTTCTTATTTTATGTTTTTGTTATCTGTGGTAAAATCCTGTTCCTCGTGCCTAATGATGCCTGTTGTCTGGGCCTAAACGCCTAATGTCTGTCTGGTAAATGCCTGCTCCTAGATGTGCCTCCTATGTCGAAAGGATTGCAGCTCCCTTTCAAACAGCACGACATGCTGGTGAGCACTAAATTTTCTCTCATGGTAGCGTATGTTTTATTCAAGCCATTATGTTTCCCATGTTTTTTCAGCAATAAGCTATGTGTCGGCAGAGTAGCGTTGCCAAGGGGTGAGGCTTTTGGTACGGACGTGGAGACAGCGATCTCTTTACTGATTTGTTACGGGCTCTGATTTTGATGAAAACGTGGTACCTGATCAACTACGGTACGAGAGCGCTGAACCTGACGTCCATTTCGCAATATGACGTGTCTTTCATTGCCAAATTCAAAGAAGAATAGCGGAGTTATTATTTGGTTTGTCACCAAAAAGTTGCCGACCTAAAATATACGGTTTTTAAAACATTTTCGCACTGTAATCGACCATGTGACGCGTTTTCATCAAAGTCCGAATTCGTCGCTAAATTAATCGTTGCATAAATTTGTAAATTCACCGACGTAATTTGGGATCTCATTCGGGAGCTTTTCTCATTCTCACCTGATTTGGGAGCTACACACATCTTGCCGAAATTCAGATAAAATGCCGCCATAATATGTCCATATATATATATATATATATGATAAAATAGTCATCGGTGCTAAGTCGGTCTCAGAATGCTCTTTCCTGCATCACAAGGCACTGTGAGCTGTTCTTGAGCTGTTTTTGCACTGTGAGCATGTATTTTGCGCTAGCGAGGCTTATG
>NW_023596012.1:0-1183 GCF_011947565.3 Pollicipes pollicipes
TGTGTTATGACGCCACGCTTCACCCACTAGTGTTGCGTCACTGGCATTGCTAGCCCCCCCCCCCCCCCCCCCCGACGGAAATGGGGCAGAAAGCGCGTTGAGGTATGCAATAACCTAGCGTATGCATTAGTGATGTGGCGTCCTAACACACCATCTGGGCACATCTAACCCGAAAATAACCCGCAGGTTATCGGCCGGTTCTGCACCAGACTTAGCGCGTTTGGGGTTTCAAAATTCCAGCATACAGAATTATACGACATGCAATGATTTGCTTGTAGTAAAGTTCAATATCAGATACAACAGAACATGACACAGAACACTGACCGTGAGAAAGACCAATCTGTATGTTTCTAGTAAGAGCCCACGAGTCAGAGACCCATGGCAGATGTGAACTACCAGTAAACCGTGCTGTACCCAAACAAAAAGTGTATGAACACACTTAGAGAAAAAGGTGTGCATAGACGTAAAAAATACTTCAATTAGCAAGGCCTGTTCTAAATTGCGTTGGCCAGTAGTCAGATAGACCCTTGATTAGCGGCTCTTGATTAGCGCTTACTATACTGCACATGCAACATACATTTACCACCGCGATAGGTGGGACTCTGTTTCGCTACCTTTCACTAATTGTAATGACCATCAATTTTGAACCTGTATGTCTCATAAAGGAGTGTGTTCTTTTTGTTTCTGCACGTTTTCCGATCCCGTGACTGTCATCTGTAGACAGGCTTATTTCAAAACAGCTCACATAGAATCTTAGTCAGTCGATCCATCTCGTTCCCAAATTATCCATTCCGAAACTTATCTCATCACTCTCTGCTAAATCTGGCACGTGTGATTGTCGGCCGATTGCAGGCCGTCTTTTTGTCTAATAACTCTGTTGGAAGCGTACGTCTATTGTCTGTTCGTATGTGCACATTTTAAACGCTCAGGCGCATAGCCCAGACAACTAATCAAGTTGTACTACAATCAGGTTGAATGCCTTTCTTTCATTATGGCACGAGGTGCAACATGTCTTTAGTGCCGAGGACAGGGTTCGATTTCACAAGACTGATGATGATCAGATGTATTTGATCTGAAGCGAAGTCAACCAAATGACACAAACAACTTACGAAAATGGAACAACATTGTGTCCGGCTTGTAAGCCAGACGATTTACAATTGGATTACGTGAATCATTACACTGA
>NW_023596013.1:0-19501 GCF_011947565.3 Pollicipes pollicipes
GGCTCGTTTATGATTGGCGTGCATCGTTTAAGTGCCGTCTAATCCATCCCGCGGATGCAGCTTGCTCACACAGTTAAGTGCACCCACGTCTCATATTTCATATGCTGTATTCTCCGCGTCCAGGTTCCCGCGCAGCACTTCAGGTATTCCCGAGGAGAGGCGTAGCCCGGCGTCTCCATTCTTAGAGCAAATTGTAGCGGTGCAATTACCGCATTCCCTGTACGCCAGACGTGTTCACAGCGGAGAATGTCAGGGCCAGCGAGTTAGCACCGTGCTGCACCGCAAAAAAACAGCTGGCGGCGAGGCAGACCGCGCTACATTAAGAGCTTTACGACTCTTACCCAATCCAGCTGTTTTGGCGAGCATTTCACCGATGATGTTTTTGTTTACCAAGCTCGTTAATTAGGTGCTTTAGAGCGGAGCGGATCATTTTGATAGCCCCGCCGTCTCTAATTATCTCGGCGGAGTGAGCGCGCAGGCCGATGCGGTGCCGCCGCGCTGGGCCCCGGCGCCGTCGGGGGGCGCCGGAGCCGCCTCCATCCCACGGCCAGCCGCTCCGCCACCGCCGCCACTCCCACGCCGTTTTTGGCGACACGGGATCGGACGCGGTAACGGCGCGGCTTGTCGCGCACCGCGGCTGTCGCGCGTGTAGCGCAGCTTGCGGTCGAGGAGCGACGCGCCGGACAGCGGCCGCCGGCCTCTCGGTCTCGGCGCGGAGCCGGCCGCCGCAGCCGACCCGGAACGGCTCGGCGAGCGCGGCCGCCGCGGCCCGGAGAGCCCCCGAGCCTCGGTCGGGTGCCCAGGGTAGCTCCCTGGCCTCGGCTACTGGCCTCGGACCGGCCCGACCCCGGGTCAAGATGTCGCCGGCGGAGGAGCGCCCGGCAGCCCCCGGGGTGGGCTAACATTCTCAAGCCCGTGGGGATCGCTGGATGGAGGCGGTGTGGGGGGGAGGGGGGGGGGGTACGCCCGGATGACGTCACAGGGTGGCTGCCTGGTGTTGGCCCAGTGGCGACGGCGGTGGTCGTGGTCCATTGCTGCTTGCGTTACGGTGTGGGTTGGGGGGTCCGCGTTGCTGGGGTCGTGGTGACAGCTCGACCGCCCAGTGGTCTTCTCGTGGTGGCGACAGGGCTGGTGGTTAACTTTGCGTCGAAAGTTGTTCCCGAGAAATCAAACATCACTTGTCAAGAGTGCGCCTGAAGTCATTGACAAAGTGCTTCTCTCGAAAATAAGCCGTTTACCGCCACTCGGCTGCCCTGCACCAATCTTGTGCTGACATCGCGGGCTCACTCACTCGGAGGCATTTCACTATCCTACTTGTTCGGAAGTCACCTGTCCAAAACTGTGACTGCTTGTCGAGGGTTTCTTTGGTGTGGCCGGGCCTGTCCACGCCTGACGGCGATGACGGCCGCTGATGCGAGCGTGGCAGCCGCGGCAGTGGCGCCATGCGGTGAAACATGGCTCAAGATTTCTGCCTGGGCCGCAGTATTACGATGAAAGTAGGCTCCTTCCCCGCATATTCCTGCCCTAAGACGCCATGCTGAAGTCCGGAAGTATCAGTGGCGCTTAAGTTCCTCCAAATGCGGGGGGAGTTCCGCTCGCGAGGTCCATCCCTCTCGTCGCACGCTGGCGGTCGTCGCCTGGTGGCGAAACCAGGAACTAACTCCCGCCATCCGATGGCGGTCGTCCTGCGCGCCGACTTCAGCCAGCGCCTTAAGCTCTGGCGCGTTGTGCAGCGACAGCGTCACCGGCTCGTATCCGGCCCGTGCCTGGAGCCGCCGCTGTATATGGAGAGGAGCCTTGGAGCGGCGACGCAGCCCCCGCCCCCGCCCCCCGCCCCCGCCCGTGTCCAGGCCCGGCCGAGGCCCCGCGGCCGGGGCTTGATGGATGACCCGGGCTTTGTCGCCACCCAAACAGCCATTCGCACCGGTAAGGTGCGGCTACACTCGGCGATTCGCGGCGTCCAAACACTCGGTCCGATCCGCAGCGGACTCGCTCGTGCTGTCCGCGCTCAGCTGTCCGTCGGTCGCGGGTCTAATATGACGTGGCATTTTGGCGGTGCCAAGCAGTCAGCGGCACCGGTGATGTCACGATTTCATTAATCGGCCTTGCGTTCCCTTCCTAAATACGTACTTATAACACGCCACGTTGTACAGCAGCTGGACAGCTGCAGGAAGTGGGACCGGAATGCAAATTACGGAGAGCAATCAGCGACTGGTGTCCGCTGTAAGCGGTAAAAACTGCCATCATCATTAAGGTGGTGCGCCCCGCCGAACGAGATCAAGTCCTGTAATCTAAAGTTTGCTTCATATGTCATCGGCCAATGCTGGAATCCGTGCTTTTCGGGTGTATTCGCGGGGGTTTGCAATTTCGGGAGACACCTGCTATTAACGCTGATGAACGCGCACAAAGACGACGCCAGGGAGCGCTGAGCAAGATGGGCCGGCCGTTCGGGAGGCGTTGACATGCCTCCTCCCGGGACCCGATGTGGATGTGACGCGCCCACCACCTCACTTCCATCCGCCACCGAGAGGAGTCACCATACCCACTGGGTGACCATCCTGAGCGCGCCTCTTGCTCACTACACCACCGAGAGGAGTCACCACACCCACTGGGTGACCATCCTGAGCGCGCCTCCTCCTCACTCCACCAACGAGGGGAGCCGACAACGCCCTTCCTGCGACCTTCCTGTGTGCGCCCCTGCCGCCGCCCTGCTGTCGTTAACGACGCGGCGCCGCCGTCCCGCTGCCGTTAACGACGGCGACTCTGACGGCGGGCCGCTCAGCGCTGCCGCTGCCCAGCCGATTACGGAGCGGCGGACAGTCACCTGCGCGACCGCGCCGGGCCGCCGCCGGGCACGTGCCGCACCATCGACCGCTGTGAGAACGCCGGCGCCGGCCACGCGGGCCCCATCCCGAGGTGTCCGGTTCGACAATGGGCGCTGAACGGCCGCCGTCAATCAATAGCCGGCGTGGTGCCGCCGCCGCGCGGCGCCGGCAATGTCGCGTGAAATGCTGCGACCGGTGAGCGGAGCGGGCGGCGGCGGCCGCGGGCGCGTCCTGGCGGGGCGATGCTCTCCAGCGGCCGACGCCCAGCGGCCGCTGGGTCGCAGCCGCTCCGGTGTCGGCCTGAGGCCGCTGTAGGTGCGCTCCCGACGGCGAGCGAGAGGCCCGCCGCCGGCTCCTGGTCACCGATGTGCCGAGGCCGCACGAGCTGGCGCTGCTGCTGTCAACCGTCAGCCCGCCGAGTTCTTGCTGGCGGCCTCAGCCTGGCGTTCTGGCCGTGGCCGGGATGGCGACGGACGCCTTTGCGCGAGCGGAGCGGCGTCGTCGTCACGTCGGGGCCTCCAGGCCTGCGACTCGCACACTGGCGGCGTCTTGACACCTTTCGCGCCGTTTCTCCGCAAGAGATCCGAGTGGAAGCGACGGTCGCTGAGTGGGCACTCCTCGCGTCCGTCTGTCCGGACAGCCATGACGGGGCCGGGCCGGACGGCGAGCGGCCGCCGCGGGTCGCCGGCGCTGGCGGCGGCGCGGGTCGGCACGTCCATTACGGCCAGCACGCGCGGCCCACCGCCGCCGGAAGCGACGCCACCCGGTGTGACCAGCCGCGCGCGCCGCCGGCTAAACATAGCCGGCGGCATGGGCGGGGATCAGAGGAGACGGAGACGGGGACGGAGGGGGAGGGGCCGCCGTTGGCTTTCGGCGAGGTCTCGTCATGCGCTTCCCGCTGTTTGCAGTGGGTGAGACCCGCTGTTCGGAGTGGGTGAGACTTGTCCAGCAACCCGGCGAGCGGCCAGGCCAGCGACCTGACCTCGCTGTCCTGTCCTGTCCTGTCCTGCCATGCCATGCCATGCCATGCCATGCCCTTCCCTGCCCTGTCCTGCCATGCCATGCCATGCCATGCCCTTCCCTGCCCTGCCCCGCCCTGCCCTGCCCTGCCCTGCCCTGCCCTGCCCTGCCCTGCCCTGCCCTGCCCTGCCTCTGCTCTGCTCTGCTCTGCTCTGTCCTGTCCTTTACTGCCCTGCCCTGCCCTGCCCTGCCCTGCCCTGCCCTGCCCTGCCCTGCCCTGCCCTGCCCTGCCCTGCCCTGCCCTGCCCTGTCCTGGCCTGTCCTGTCCTGTCCTGTCCTGATCTGTCCTGTCCTGTCCTGTCCTGTCCTGTCCTGTCCTGATATGTCCTGCCCTGTCCTGTCCTGTCCTGTCCCGCACTCGCGCCGGTCGTGCCCGGCCGGTGCGGCCCCGTCTCGCGGCAGGGCGCCGCCTGGACCGCCCGCGGCCGTGTGGCCCGGCAGCTGGGCGTCGTCGGACCATTCATGGCCACACGCTCCATTGCGCCGTGACGTCACCCCCGCCCCTCCCCGCCGCCGGGTGGGGTCTGCACGCGCCGCGGCGGTCCGGGCGCCGTGCGAGAGGGCGCCGCTCAATACGACCGCCGCACCGCCAGATACGACGGCCCATGTTGACTCCGGGCGCGGCACCGTGGCGCCAGTGCACGGCCGCTTGGGTGTGGGGGCGTGCTCGAGACTGCGGCCGGCGCTACGTCCGGGACTGCGTCCGAGACCGGTGCGGGGGCCGTGCCCGCGGCCGCACCCGAAGCCGTAATCCGGACCCCGGTGTCGGATCTGGCAGTGCGGCATCGGGCTGTGCCTGCACGACCGCGGCGTCCACAGCACAGCGTTGTCGCGCGTGCTTAGCCGCGCACGACCGCCGCAAGAAGCACGAATCGTGGCGCAGTGTGTGCACAGGCGATGCCGTGCGTTGATGCTTGTTTCACGCACGACGATGTCGGCGGCGGGTCGGTGGTGCGCCACGCGGCGGGTCGCGCCGGGTTCGGATCCGTCCGCGTACGCAGGTCCGTTGGGAACGCGTCATATACGGGCCTGTCGTATCTACGACACACGGCGCCCCTCGCGTGACCTGTCGCTGCCGCGCCGGGCGTGTGCGCTGCCACCCTGATCTATCGCAGTTCACGGGCCCAATTGGTATTTCGTCTGGTCTGCCGCAAACTGGGTCAGGCCCGCCTGGCCCGTCGCAGAGTGCACAGACCCGCCGGGTCTGTCGCAGAGTGCACAGACCCGCCTGGCCGTCGCAGAGTGCACGACCCCTCCCAGGATGACGCAGGGGTCGGTCACGCGTCGTCGCGCCGGCGGCCGGCGGGCCTCCTCGGCCGTGCCGTCGGCGGCCCCGCGGCGCCGCGTCGACCATTGTCTGACCCCTCTCCCCGGCCGACTTCCTGTCATGACATCCGCCGCAGTGAGGCCAGGTGGGTCGTTTTTGCGGCGGAGTTTAGCCGGCCACTCGCGTAACACGCGGCTTTTGTGGCGCTCTCGGGGGGGGGGGGGGGGGGCGTCGACGGGCCCTGCTGTGCGGCTTCCCGGCGTTGTATCAGTTACGGAACTTGTCGCCACGGCCGGCGATTTCATGGGAGAGGCGTCGCGAGCTGGGTGCAGCTCATTTCCGGTCGAGCACGGATAGCCGCTAAAACTAATTGAAGAATGGACTGACGCCGGTATCCTCTCGTTACGGTGGACGTTACTCAGACCATCATCAAATTTGTAGAAGCGACATCTTAGTGCTCGGCGGTATTTGAGGCATATCGATCTGGCATTCGGCGAACGGGGCTGAAGTTAATGACAGGCATCGCCATCGAGCCGGGGAACGCGAACGCCTTTGACGCGGGGCCGCTCGTGCTCCCGGGCGGGCCCAATTTAACGAGCTCCCGCAAGCTGCGCGACGCTCATGAAGATTTCTGGCAGAACCAGCCTTAGTGCATTGATTCGCGACTCTCAGGCCATAGAGCACGCGCCAGAACCGCTTCCTAGATGGACGGGCTGGGGACTTCCAGCAGCGCGGCACCCCGGCGTCCTACGCTGAGCGCGCCGCTCTGACCTGTGTGCGTCAGAGGTCAGAACGTCAGGTCGGGTCGGGCCAGAGGCGACTCTCGCGGCTGGCACCGGCTGTGTCCGCGTGTGGGTCTGTTGCGGGCTTGACGCGGAGCCGGGGATGGGAGAAATCCGAGCCCGCCTAGCCCACGGGGCGCAGGTCCGACGTACCGGCTGCCGATGGAGGGGGACCAAGACACTAGGCTCCAAGACTGCCGAGCACGGCGACGGCGCGCCCACGGAAAGGGGAGGGGTAGTCCCAATTACTGCTGCAAACGGGGCACTCGATGTATATGGGATGTGACGGAGGTTTGAGCCAAACAGAGCAGCTTTAGAAAGCCTGGGCAGAGGGCATAACGTACCACAATAACCTGCTCGCAAGATATAATTTGTGCCAGTCCGTTGTGGTTTTCAAATCACCAGTCGCACTTAACCATTTTGGTAACGTCCTACCGGTGTGGTTTCCAAATCGCCAGTCGCACTTAACCATTTAGGTAACGTCCTTTTCAGTATCTGTGGCTGTGTTCTGAAATATCAACCGAATGAGATAGTCAAAGATGATGCAGAAACTTCCCGGGAAGTCCGAAAACGCTGTGTTCATCTCGGATTGAATTAATGGTGCTCGGGTTTGAAAATGTTTTATTTAGGCTAGTCAGTTTTGTGTAATCTAGTGCTTCTAGCTAAGTCATAGAACCGTGTTAAACAATGCATGTTCGCAGATCTGCTTCGCAAGTGGTGATTACTAATGACATGTCAAGGACGTGATTCAACATTGCAGTACTTGGCTTGCACATAGCATATCTGCGAACTATGTGAATAGAGGTTCATGAGCCAAAGGGCTGCGGTCAACTCTCGTGTAAATCTTATGGATAGGTACAATAGGCCTGTTATATTCTGCTTAGCTGTTAACTTTCTAGGCCATAGTGCTCCGGTGATACGCAATGAGGTGAACTAGAGCCATAGAACAATACGCGCTGTTCTCCTTTTTAGGGGCTTTGGCTTTGTCACCTACAGCGATCCAGCTAGCGTAGACAAAGTATTAGCGAGCGGCTCACACGAACTAGACGGCAAAAAGGTACGGACTCCTAGCTTTTCTCCGTGTTGTGCCTGTCCAGTCCTGGTCGGCTTGTGGCTGTCTGGTTCTGTGCCGTGGTGGCGGTGGCGGCGGTGGTGGGCTGGTGTTGGTGTGCATCCTTCGCTTAGTTCGGTAGAAGTAGTGCCATCGGGTGGTGCTGGTGCTATCGTGGTCGCATGAGAAAAGCCACTGGTTAGTTGTTAAGCCGTGGATGCGTCTCACGGCCCCGTCGCCTCGTCGTAACGTCTGTCGTTACCGTCGCTTTCGACTGCATGCGCCGGCCGCCACTTACTTCGTGTGACCCTTGTTTTGTTTCAGTTGGGCTTTGATGCGGTCGCCGCTTCTCACATGCCCGTTTGTGTGCTGGTTTTTTGTGTGTGTTTGAGGTCCGTGTGTACGATGCCGTTGACGACAGGCGCCGCCCAGATCGTGTTTGCCGCTGCGAAATAAGGCTTGACTGCTGTTGTCGGTGTTGGCGATCACATCGCCGAAGCCTGCTGTGTACCATGCTGCTCAGGCGGTCGCTGCCGCTGTTGTGTATGCTCGACTTGGTGTCAGTGCAGGCCCGCAATACGACTGTTGCTGCCGCCTGCATGCTTGCAATCATCACGCCGTTTGAAGTCCGTTTACACCGGTGTATCCCAGTAACGTGTGCGCGCACGTGTAATGCGCGCCGCTTGATGACGTCACCGTCCTCCGCGGTCAGGTCACCGCTCGCAGAGTCGTGTTGCCACGCGGGGCCGCTGAGTGGGTGACGAATGCAGCCGCTCGTGCGCATGCGCGTGCTGCGCACTGCTCCCTTGTGTGACTGTTGATGTGTATCTGCGCGCCGCCCCCCTCCCCCTCCCCCTCCCCCCCCCCCCCCCCAGCAGGACCTGGCCGGCAGCCGCCCGCTCTGGTAATGACGACAAAACGGCCCGACACCCCCATCCATCTGCGAGCACCTGTCGCGCGCGACCCACCTGAATAATGCGACGCGTGCGGGCGATGTTCATGCGCGGCGCGTGTCGCCATCGCCCCTCGAGGGGGGGGGGGCGTGCCTGGGCGCGGTCTCGATGACCGCTGACGTATCTGTCCGCGTGATGCCGTCAGCATCGATAAATTTGCCCGTCCAACTGGGCTGCAATAGCGGGGCGATATTGTATAAATTTGTCGGCCGGCCATCGGCAGCGACCGACGGCGCATCCGTGACTCGTCCCCATCCCCGCCGGGGCCGCGGGCTGTTCACGCTGCCGCAGCGGCGCGCTCAAGAGCCCCGGACAGCGATCGGTTCCGGGAACAGGGTGATGAGCGGAGCCCGTTCTCCACGGCGGCCGGTCCCGTACAGGGGCCGGGGCTGCAGCTGTGGGCACCCCCAGCCGCCCCAGCCGCCCCAGCCGGCCGTAGCTATCCCCAATAGTGACGTAACGCTGTCAGCTGTACTGAGTGGTCCCCGGCTGCCCCTAGCAGCTCCCAGCTTTTTGTTATTGCATGGACTGTAGCCGGTACCCGGCTGGGCCCAGATGTGCTCAGTTGTCACCAGGTATGGCCAGCTGGCTAAATATGTGCCTCAAGCACTCCCCATATGTTCCAGCTGCCCGTAGCCAGACGCAGCCGCGTCCTGCTGTCCACAGTTCCATTGATGTGTTCAGTATTCTCCAGTCAGCTGCCCTGGCTGTTCTCAGCTGTCTTCGTCTGCTTCCCCCCCCCCCCGCTCCCAGGAACTCACACATGTTTCCAGCTGCCCCAGTTATCCCTCTTGTTCCGAGTTATCTTTTGAAACTGCAATGGGCATTCTGCTCTGAGCGAAATTCCCCCATAATAGCGTAAATAAAAACAATTTGGACAAAAATGTGCTACAAGAGTTAAGACAATTCTTTGCAACTTCTTATATAGTCAACTAAACAGAAGTTGTTTGTTACGCCCAATTCATTAACATTCATTAACACTGAACGATTCGCGGGCCCGTAAGGCCGGCACTACAGCGTCGCATGACATAGACCTGGCTTACTTGGTCACTGGCAACGGTTGGGTCAATGGGCGCCTTCCGAAAAACACTACAATGACTCCAAATGACTCACTTCGCTCAGGACGACGCGTATGCCCTGAGGCGAAATCATCCGACCTGCATTACCTTGATAAGCCCGTGTAAATGGATCAAATGCGCTCCGAAAAGATGAAGCGTAAACCCATATGCCAACAGCCCGCTGGTTTCAGCGCCTGTGTGCTCGGCGCTCGGTTCGCAGAGTCGCGCCGTTTGTGGTTAGCCCGCGCTAATACGTGAGCAGTGCACTGGCATGCGCGGTGTTCAAGGCGCAGTCCGATGAGGTAACTGCAGAGGATATCATGGAGAGTAGCACGGGGGGGGGGGAGAGCGGAAAAAGGGAAAGGTCAAATGACGTTCCTGGGATAGCAGGGGTGGCACCACCAACTTTTTCAGGGAGTAAGCACATCTAGATGTCTCCCGAACAGGTGTGAGCCTCTTATCGTAACCTCTATCCAGAGAGTCCCGTGGGATTTCGTAGAGGGCCTCTAGGCTTACATATATACTTGGGTGAATCCTGTCCGTGCCTGGTGGTGCCCCTGGTCTTTGTACTGGAGGACTTACCAGGCTGGCTTTCTGTGTTTTGTCTCACGAGACCCGCTATTCATCCGTCCCTGTAGCGTCTGAGACCTCCCGCTGACCAACGGGACCAAACGCTAGCCGTCTATGACCTCTCACGGGTCAGATGTAGTCTCAGCATGCCTCAAGGATCTTCCTTTCGATTTGATTGATGGTTTCGTCTCGGTGATTTGGGGCCTCTTGTCGGCATGATGGGGCCTCCTGAAATTTCAATGGGGGGAATATGTCTGCACCTCCTGACGAATGGCAGGGCGGCGCGGGCTGGCACGCCATGCTCATCAGCAGCGAAGCCCTCTGAACGACCAATCAAACGACTGTTAACAAATAACCGGGATTGGTCGAACTTGGCGGCTTCAAAAATACCTCCCTGTTATTGGTTCACGGTAATGATCGGTGACGTCAGCGCCTGGCACTGTCGTGGGCAGATGTTGCACAGCTAGGGCATATGCTCCAAGGGCACCGCCAGCCAGTTGCAGTTGCAGTTGCAGTGCAAGTTCAGCGCGCGCACCCGCCCACCCATCCGGCCCACGGCCGGCATGTGCCGGCCCGCTTCGCCCGGCCTATGGAGATTGATGTTCGATTCACCGTTTCTGGCGGCGGCCGTGCAAAGTAATTTGTTCGATCGGTGCAGCCACGGTGTATGGTTAATGCATACGTATTGCGAACGGGCAGCTGCCGTCGCCGATGGAGGAGGGGGGCGGGGGCAGTCTGATCGTTACGGGCGAGCGGCCGTTGTGTCCCGACGTCCGGCGGACACTGCGGTCCGGTGGTCCAGTGCTCTCGCATCGCCCGCTAACGCATGCCCGCATTTGGGCCAGGCAGGCATGTACACACGCATTTGGGTATGTATGTTGTACTGATCCACTGCCAGTGCAGTTCCATGTCGCACGTGCTCCCGGTGGAATGCAGTTCCACGTCGTACATGTTCCCAATGGGACACCATGTCATGTCGCGCGTGTTCCCCGTGGTCCATTGCCGTCGCATGGACATGTCACGTGGTCAGGATGTGTCCGTGGCAGACTCGTCCCCATCAGCGTAACTTCGCTGAAACCATTTGGGTGTGCATGCATTTCGCTGGTCCGTTTGTTCCATGCAACTGCGCAAACCTAACGCTACGTTGTAAAAGTTTGGGAATATGGATGCATCTCATGGACAAACAACCGTCATCTCTCCTCAAATGGTTCATCCATGTTTATAGACATAGTGCACCCACCCATAGCACGGTCCAGTGTCCCCCTGACAGATCTGACCCTGTGCGATGCGCTGCAGGCAGCGTGACCAGCATTCTCATGGTGTATAGTGCTGACAGGCTTATCCCCAGCCCGGTGATGCCAAAATGCACGCTCCTGTGGTCAGGCGGCTGATATCAGGCTATGTTTGTGGTCCACAGCCGACGTGGCAGATGCCGCTCGCTGTTCGGTGGTGT
The DNA here is from genome assembly GCF_011947565.3 of Pollicipes pollicipes. NCBI lineage: Eukaryota > Metazoa > Arthropoda > Thecostraca > Pollicipedomorpha > Pollicipedidae > Pollicipes > Pollicipes pollicipes. The sequence goes on from NW_023596013.1 coordinate 10,980, forward strand.
CCGTTTGACAAGTCCCGTTGTTCCGTTGTCTGCTTGTTTGACATGTCCCTGTTGTCTGGTGTCCTGACAGATATGTTCCACATCTCAGCGTGCGTTTGTTTGGCATGTCTCTGTTGTCTGCCTGCTTATTAGACACATCCTTATTAGACACGTCCTGGAGGTGACGTGCCTCCCGGGCAGACACGTGCCCTCTTGACAGGTGTGTCCTCCTGTTGTTTGCGTCCTTGTGATGGGCTTGAACCGTACTTAACATCTCGTGAAAGGTGCAAACAGTCGCGCTTCAGCGAAAAGCACAAAAAACGTGTTAACCGTTTTAGTTACATTCCCACTGCCGTTCTTTTTGCTCCAATAAAGGCCTGATGTATGGTAGTGCGTGTTTGCGACATCTTGTTTGCCACACTGCCACGCCTGCGCTGGCCGTGTTTCTCATAGTCAATCAGCCTGTGCAGTCGATGGTGCTTGGTATTCCGGCCAGCCATTGTTTGACCCGGCTCAGAACGCAAACTGGTGGTTTGGACGAAATTGCCCATTCGGCATCGCGTATTTGCAGTCACCGCATGCCACCCGCGCCCAAAAAACACAAATTTTCTTCCCTTTTAATTCAGCCAGAAGCCAAAAACTCGACAAATACATTGCCGGTGGGCCTCAAGTAACTACTGGACCGGGCAAAAACAGGTCGATGCAGCGCGCCGAGTCTGGGTGTACTTCGGAGCCGAGAAGCTGTTAACATTTCTTGTCGCCAACTTGCGGCTGACTTTCGTGGTTTCGTAAGAACGAGTTTGCGTTGTTAGTAAAATGATTTTTGTCAAATATCATGTTTCAGCTGAAGTTGCATCCAACTTTTAAATGGGAGGCCAAATTGGGGTTAAAAGCTGGCGCCGACAGTGTTCCAAACAGCGCTTTCTCCCGAGAGCCGGTGGGCTTACGGCGCTCTACAGCCACCACGCGGTGGTTTTCTGTGGCACCTCCTGCGCGGCTGGGTTTTGCATTTGTCAGTCACTCTGCTGGGAATGCGCCCATCGAGGGCGCTCTCGAGCGGCCCCTGCGGCGCGTCACAGCGCGCGCGGGCCGAGGAAGCCGGCCCGCTGCCAAGTCGCCTCGTTCGGCGACCGTCTCAGGAAGCCGTCCCGAGTGTCGCGCATTTAGCCGACGCCCCGTTCGTTACTGGCGAGCCCAAATGTTGTCTGAAATAGCGGCATTAAGATGGAGATAGCTTCCACGCGGGCGTTCGCAGAACAACAGCCATGCCTGCGCGCTCCGCGGCGGCGGCGGCGGCGGCGGCGGCCGGACCGGGCGCACGCCGGCGCCGCTCACCGCTCGCACCCCGCATATAGAGCGCTCACGTGCCGCGCCATTACCGTCTCGTCAATAATTCGCCGATGTAGCGCATTAATCATCGCTGTTTAATGCGTCGATTGCTGAAGGGTGAGAATTACGCGCGGAAACCGGGTAATTACCGCACGCGTCACGCGCCGGTTAGCGAAGGGCGCGTGAGAAAGCGGCGCCGCGCCGCCGCCAATCAATCAGAACGGGGGCTGAGAGCCCCTCTGAAAATAGGCGCCGCTCGCGATGCATGAACGCCACCGGCCGGACGCGTCGGCGACGCCTGAGCCGATCGCGCCGACGTGTCGGAATTTCACGCCGAATGCCCGTCTCGGCCGGTCGGTGCGGCCGGCTGGAGGCGTTCGTGACGCGACCGTCGGGGCGGCCGACTAGAGGCGGTCGTGACGCGGCCGTCGGCGCGGCCGACTGGAGGCGTTCGTGACGCGACCGGACCCGCCCGTGACGCGCGTGACGCCGCCGGCGCCCGACACGACGCGGCCGCGGGCGCGGTGTGCGCACCTTGGACCGCGCACCAGCTCGCGTCGGGCGCGCCCAGTCTGCTGATAGCGAGCCGGCGAGACCGGCATCGCCGCCCGGGCGGCCGCCGGCGACACAGGTGACCTGTGCACGGCCGATCGTTACTGCGTCGCGCCGCTCCTCGCACGGAATGAAGCGCTGCATAATGCACGTGCGCGCGCTTGGCGGTCGCTTTTACCACTTGCTTAACGCCCCGATTTGTATGTCGCGCTGTCCTGATGAAAGTTTGAGCGCGGCCGGCGTCCACCCGGCGTCGTCGCCACGTGTCCCGCTGCAAACGACCATTAGGCGGCGGCAGCTGACGAGCGGCCGGGACAGGAGTGTTTGCAGGGCCGGCATCGCTGTCGGGCAGCTGCTGCCACTCTTGACTCGCCGCCGCCGGTGTCTGCGTGCGTGTCCGGCGGCGGTTGACGGCCGCTGTTGGTTGAGTGTGTGTGCCGGCGCTCTGCTGGAGTGATGCTAAAGCCGTGCCGATTTATTTCAGATCGACCCAAAGCTGGCTTTCCCCAGGCGAGCACACCCAAAGGTAAGCTGCTCAAACATTTCGATCCGCTCCGCCGGCCGCGTGCAGCCATTCCCCAGTTTATGCTAGCCGTTGGGTGCGGCAGGCACACCGTGGCTGCCAGCGCTCGTAAGCAGTTTTCAACACGTGCCGCGGCCCCGTTTGATCCAGGGACGTCCGAGGGTGCTCCGGCGGCCCCTGGTCCCGCGTGGCGCATGCCAGCAGCGCTCATGTGGGAGGGAGCGCGGCCCGACTCCTCGCCGCGCGCCGCCGAACTGATGGAGTGCCAGCCATGGTGTCACACTGACCCCGCCGAAGACTAATGGTGCGGTGTGGCTCCGTCACCGCGTAAGAGCCGCCGAAATTCCGTCGTCTATGCGACTGAAAAGCTGGTGGCCCCAAACTATTTGTTCAGCCCCCCCCCCCCCCCCGCTCACGTGGCTCAACTTGGCGTCTCGCGCCTTCAATTGACTGTGAAGCCGGATATAAATGTCTCCATCCCTTCCGTATGGCGGGCGGCGGCGACGGCGTGTCGGTGTCGCCCGGCCGTCGCACCTCGTCCCCGCACTGTGCGCCGGCCGCCGCCGTCGCCGGCGCTGCCGCGGTCGGGCGGCTGGCGGTGCCGCTGGCGGCGTCGGAGGGTGCTGACAGGCGGCCGCGCGCGGCCGGGCGGTCTCGGGGGCCTGCTCGAGGCGCTGCTCGAGCCAGCCGGAAGGTGCTGCCGCCGCGGCCGGCCGACAGCTCCCGCGGGACGCCCGCCCACCGAGAGAGCGGCTGGCGCTCAGTGCCGTCCTCGTCTGCTCTCCGCCCGAGCGCGGCGAGAGTGGCCGCCGCCGCCGCCGCTCGGCGTCCCCAGGTGGCAGCGCCGGCTGCGATCGCGTCTGTTCGCGTCCGCCGGCGGCTGCCAACACAAGCGGTCGCCGCCGGACGCCGACCAATGGGAGCGCGCCGCGGCCCCTGCGGCCCCGGTGATCTGCTGTGACGGGCGGTGCTGCGACGCGTCACCTGTCAATCTGTCACCGCCGGCCGCCGACCGACAGCGCGCTCGCGCCGGACGCGCCGGCCCGACTCCCCCGGGGCCATTCAGGCGGCGCGCCTGGCGGGCGAGAAATGGCATAGCCGACGCGCGGCATATCTTGGCCCGGCTTCGGGGTGGCGCAGGCGCCGGACTCTTTTAATTACGCCGGTCATGAGCGCGTCCGTACTTTCACCGGCGCCCGGATGAAAGGCGGGCGACGCGCGAACCGCGCCGACACCGCGGCCGATGGCGCCGAGTGACGCGGCGGCTGACGATAGATGGCAGCGGCGGCGGCGACTCTGCACACCGGGTTTCGCCCCGCGACGATGAGAGAGGTGACGTGCGCCGGCGTCTGGTGTCTCGCTTTGGGATGGATGCCGTGTGGCCGGAGCTGGTGGAGCCGTCGTAATTTACGGCCCGTGGAATTGAGATAAATACGTGCTGATTGGCTGGCGCTATTGAAGCTCGGCTCCAGATTGGACCCGTGGCGACCGTGGCGCGGTCATTTCTCCATCAGCGTCGACGACGTTGGCGCGGGATAGTGGGAAACGAACTGACATGTGAAGTGAGGCTCATTCGCTGTCCGAGAACGGCAGACATGACAGTGGTGTCCAGAGAATCTGCGGTTGGTTTCCGCCCACTCTGTCTCCCGCGCCTCCGAAGCAGTGCACCTCTGTTGGTGTGAAACGTTTGCCTCTCTCCTCAAAATGACCACAAAATGGTGGCCCGCGGCGCTGTCGAAATGATGGCATTCCAATCGAAATCGTTAATGAGAAAACTGCCGACGGGTGCCACGCCTGGCGCCGGGCCTGTCCACGCTAGCGTCGACCAATCCAGTGTCGAACGAGCTCCGTATCTCGGTCCGGCTTCTGCCGTCATACCTCACCGGCATGCGCGGTACTGGGCCGAGGCGCCACGTGCAGCACAGCAGTGCCACGTAAAGTGCAGTAGTGTACGGTGTAGAAGCGTCTCGATCGCTCAGCCGGGCGCCGTCGCTCCGCCGCCGAGGGCTCGGCGGACCGAGCGGTCGGCCGGCTGCCAGCGCCAAACTCACTTTCCAAAACCCGTTTTCCGCCCCGCCACTTTCATCGTCGTCAGCGCCGTCCGGCGGCTGACGGGGGGCGCGCGCCACTCGGACTGCCGCCGACCGCGCCGTGCGCCGGGGCGAGCCCGCCGCGGCCGGCCCGCCCACTCCGCCGCGGTTTCCTCAGCAGGCGTGACGCGGTCCGCTGGTCGGGTCTGCCGTCGCCTGCTCGTCAGGCGTGCCGCCGTCTGCTCCTGTCTGCTCCCGCCTGTTTTGTCTGCTCCCGCCTGCTCCTGTTTGCTCCTGTCTCCTCCTGTCTGTTCCCGCCTGCTCCCGCCTGCTCCCGCCTGCTTCGCTTGCTCCTGTCTGCTTCCGCCTGCTCCCCTCTGCTCCCGCCTGCTCCCGCCTGCTCCTGTCTGCTCCCGTTTACTCCCGCCTGCTTCTGTCTGCTCCCGCCTGTTCCCGTCTGCTCCCGTCCTCTTTGTTTGCTCCTGTCTGCTCCCGCCTGCTGCCCTCTGCTCCCGCCTGCTCCCGCCTGCTCCCGTCTGCTCCCGCCTGCTCCCGTCTGGCCGTCCCCTCCGTTGGCGCGGGCTCGCGCGTCCCCTGTGGGTGGGCGGCTGTCGTCGGCGGCGTCTGGAGCTGTCGGCCGCGACGCTCTGCATTTCGGCCCGCCATTCATCGCCAGTGAGCGGGAGATACGGCCGCGGCTCACAAAAACAGGCGCAGCGGCGCGTCGCACCCCCTGCAAACCTCTTTATGCCATTAATTAAGCTGCACGGTGTAATTAAGGGCAGTTTGACATAAATAGAGGCCCGAATTGACGTTGGCGTATCTCTTCACGCTGGCGAGACGGACTGGCTTTCGGATTTGACAGCGGCTTTAATCCTTGTGTCGGGCTAAGAAGATTGCCGTGATGAAATTGCCTGGATTTATTCAGACTTGCTGATCGTGTTAAGATGAGCCATGATTTAACCGGTGTAGACCTGCCCCACCGTGCCTGTGCTGGGCGCCATGTTGCCATATTTGCGGAGGGACTTGGCTTTCGGAAGGAATTAAGCTTAATTACATCTCTTAAGACCTGCAGAGGAAACGCATTTCAATGTATTCAGTGTGCCGGGTTGCGTGAAATGACGTATGTATACCTTGTGCAGATATTGATCCCTATGTTGGGCACTTGTGAAGCATTTCCCAAAAAGTGCTGAGCTCTTTTTCGCTCGGCATTACGGAATTCTAGCCATTAATCAATGAGCATCGGTGTCTGAAATCGAAGCTAGCCCGACCATAAAAAACCAGCTGGAACCGGCGCTGATAGTCATCGCGGTGTTAATGCCTGCAGCCTGTTAACGGTAGTGGCCGCCGAATAAATTGGTAACCAACGCGGTCAGCCTGCTTGAGCTTACCGCACCGGCAAATTTGGTCACAAACGCCCCCGTCACAGCCGACCATGACCAGTGTGTGTTCACCTTCGCCTTCGGTCCTAACCTGGGTTGGCGTCTGAACTACTGACATGTTCGCCTCCCGCCATAAACCGTCGCATTTATGGCGCCACGTGCGCCCCCAATTTACGAATTAGTTTCTGTGCGCCGTTTTAATTGCCGCGGCGCCGCGACCGGGCGGGGCGCGGCGACGTGCCAGTGACGCTGTTGTCTCCGTTTGGTCCGTTTTATGAGACAGGCGCCTGCCCCTGCCGCCAGCCGCTGAACTTTACGACCCAAAACACTCGGCGAAGGTCACCGTGGGCTCACGTCACTCGTGCGTAGGACCCGTCCGTCACTCACACTCGTGCGTAGGACCACACTCGTGCGTAGGACCCGTCCGTCACTCACACTCGTGCGTAGGACCACACTCGTGCGTAGGACCCGTCCGTCACTCACACTCGTGCGTAGGACCACACTCGCGCGAAGGACCCGTCCGTCACTCACACTCGTGCGTAGGACCCGTCCGTCAAGACCGGGACGCGTCTCAGCACTGCGTGCCGAGCATCACCTCTAAAACCCACCCCGCAGACCGCCGCCCCAGCGTGCGCGCCGAGCTGTCGGACCGCGCGGCGGCGCGCGCTCGCGAGGCGCGCCCGTCTGTCGGCGGCAGGCCTCGCGCGGCCTCGCGGCCTCGCGGCGCCCGTTTTCCAATCGATGCCATCCCGCGAGGGTCGTTTACGGGCCGGCATAATGACAGGATCATCGGCGGCGCGGCGGCGGCCCGGGCGCGCGCCATTTCGATGCAGATGGTGCGGTGGCTGCCTGACTGACCGGGCTCAAACGCGCCGGCCGGCCGCGGTCGTTACGGCCGATCGCTAATTGGCTATCAGGGCGCGATTGGGCGCCGTTGTGCCGCCGTAATGGTGGTGACGTGACGCGCCCGGATATTGCGTGTCGTCGCAAATGTGGCCGTTCCGCGTTCGGGCGAGCGCGGCTAGGCGTTGGAGAGGTGCCGGCGCCCGGAGGCACGTGGGAGGGCCGGGCGTGGCTGTCCGGCCACCGCCGATCCTGGCGCGGCGGCCTCTGGCTGCAGGCGGGCGGGGTGGAAGACGTCGGACTGCCTTGACCTGGAGCGGCCCGCTGTTCGTGCGCTCCGCGTGGGCTTTCGGACCAGCCGGGCTTCAGCAGCGAGGCCGCAGGCATCCGCACGCCCAGCACGAACGCGCCCTGCGCCGGCCGCGATTGCCGGCGACATCATCAGCGCCGCTGTCGGGACGGCGCCCCTTGAGCGCGGCGGACAGCGGTGCGGGTCGCCCGGCGCCGCCGTCGGCCGCGCCGCCGCGCGCCTCCCCGGCCCACCCCAGCTCCAATCCAGCCGCCGGCAGCCTCATCGGCCTCGGCGGCCGGATCGACTTTCCGGACACGTATGTCGCCGACGGCCCGCCGCCGTCGACGGAAAAAGATGATTTGCACCTGGATTGGAGCGGGAGCGGCTGTGCGCGGCGGCGACGGCGACGACGGCGGCGGCGGCGGCGGCGGACGCGGCGCCCGACTCGGAAGATGGCCGCCGGCGTCAGGGGAGAGAGGCGCGCCGAAATGGAGCGGGTGGCGGGCGCCGCGGTGACATCGAGCCTCGCGGCGGCCCGTCGCTACTCAGCGTAACGACGCGACGCCCGGCCTCGTGTCGCCGCGCCGGCGGCGCGCACCGTTTGTCACGTCCCGCCGGCGTGTCGTTTGTGACGTCACCGGGCTGGAGGCGCGCCCCGCCGCCGCCGGCACGCAGGGGCGGCGTCTAATGGCGACGGTGGCCGGCCGGGCGGCCAGAGGCGGCGTCAGACCCCCGCCGCGAGGGGCGGGGCGGGGCGGGCCGGTCGGCCGTCACACCTGCTCGACTGGCGGCGACACCGCGGCGCCGGGCGGGTCGGCGGCAGCTGCTGCTCGTCGCCGTCGACGGGCCGCCCCGGGCGCCCTGGGCCCGCCGCCCGGCTCCCAGCAGGCGGCCGGCAGGCGCCGATGATCTACGAGATGGACGCAATCGATGGCCGAGATAGCTGACAATTTGTTTTTATAGGATCGGGTCGGCAGCAATCAGCGGCAAGGCGCTGTGGGTCGCGGGCACTCCCTCCCCCACCCCGCTCCCTCCTCGTGACTGGGGCCACGCGGTGAAGTCGAGAGGCGCCAGGCGGGCCGAGGCTCGCGCCACGTCGGGTCGGCAGGGACTCGGCGGTGCTCGATCGCGGCCGGCCAGCGGGCACCACGCACGGAGGAGCACGCGACGTGGCTGCCGCCTCGTGGCGACGTCGTTGATTAGTCTGGATGATCCCGGCGCAATCTGATTGAGGCGGGGCTTCCCTGGTGACGAATCCCCGTCCGGGTTCAGTGGCTGAGTGTCGTGAGGCCGCCTGCCTGCCAGCCTGCCTGTTCCCGTTTGCGCCAGGCGGCGGCCGGCGGCTTTCGTCGCCGCGAGTTTTTGCCGATCGGTGGACGTGCGGTGCGTCTCGCTGAACGTGATACTCGCTCGGAAAGTCGGGGCCGAGGTGCTGGGTCAAACCAGAGGACCAGGTCCGGCTGCTGGGTCAGACCGGGGTTCCAGGTCGGGCTGCTGGATCAGACCAGAGTTCCAGGTCGGGACGTTGGGTCAGACTTAGGGTTCCAGGTCGGGCTGCTGGGTCAGACCGGGGTTCCAGGTCGGGCTGCTGG
>NW_023596014.1:0-6037 GCF_011947565.3 Pollicipes pollicipes
CTGGGATATCTGAGACTCCCGGAATCCAGGACGCCTTCTGGGTCGCCAGACAATGGGCAAAGGACATCTCAGTTTCATTAAAAGAACTTTTATCAGTAAAATGATTCGACACATTCTGCAAAGCCATATATCGCAGACGTAAAACCATCCGGTGATTCTCGCTTCATCTTCGTTTAACGTTACACTGACGTCACTGGTGCCGCGACGTCAGTGCGCGGTGGGCTGCAGTCGCCAGAAGCAATACTGAGGGGCAACCGGAGCATAAATACATTCGTAGATAATGGGCAAGCTGTTCGCGAGCCATGCATAGGTCCAGCAAGCTGATTGCCCTAGTTTTTTATGGCGAGTATAACGTGCTTTGCAAGCCTATGAGGCAAACGCTTAAACCGCAATGGCATGTGGAGTGAAAACACTCTCACGAGACTTAATCACAATATGACGGCTTCACCATCGGGCTATCTTCGTACCCGAAATGAAAAAACTGTTTTTGGCAGATGCATGTGACCAGTGAGCTGACTGCGTAGAAATAAACGAGTGTGGCGACAAGACAAGACAAGACGAGTATGATGATACGCGTGACAACCTCAAACGGCCAGCGTGAAAATGCCCTTCGATCTCATACGGCTTCGTACCCCGTGGTTGTACCGCCGCAGGTGGTGCCAGTGAGTGGCCAGCGTGGCGAGTCTCTTGTCTGTTGCATTTTAACAGCGTTGCTGCTGTACAGCGAGCCTGTTGTCTGGTACAGTACAAACCGGCAAGCTCGGTTTGTACCTGTTCACGGCGCCAGCCGTGCTCGGTCCGTACCTGGCCACACCTTGGCGTGCTCAAGTTGTACCTGTTTGCAGGGCCGGCCGTGCTCGGTCCCCACCAGTCTGCATAGTCATGGGGGTGTTGAGCCATGTGCGTTCCTTGTAGACACGTCTATGTGCGTTGCCATGTTTAACGACAAAGTGGCACGTGGGTAGAATTGCGGGTAGCCGAACTGGGGTGCAGAGCACGATATGTAGCTGTGATATATATCACCGTTTTTAGCTAGAACAGCGTTAACTGAACACTTGATGTATTTCTGTTTGTTTCATACGAGTGGCAGTGCGCCCCAATACGTATATTTGCTTAATCCCTGATATCTTTTATTTCGCCACGACCACTCAAAATCCGCGATGATGTGGACCCACAGACTGTCATGTGTACGGAGTCTCACGGGCAGCACACGCGCCTGTATGAGCCTGGTTCATGGCTGGTTGTGTCTCGGTGTCGGTCGTCACTTGTTTAGTCCTCTGTGGCAACACCTGTGCTTTGTAACAGTAGATGACCTTCCCTTGCTTTATGCAGCCCCCGTAACACTGTGCTACTTAAGATAGCAAAAAAGCCAAGTTGCGGTCGACCCTCAGCGTAGAATGCTAGCCGGCTCCTGCCTGCGTGCAATGTCAGCAGAAGTTCCCCCATGCAGGAAGGAAGGATTATAGCCATTTAGGTTACTTTTTACAACTCAAGGTTCATCGCACGAACGTATAGTCTTAACCCACGCCCGGCCGGGGGGGGGGGGGGGGCGGGGAGAGTTGATTTCCCCTCCAGTTTCCGAGCACAGCTCAAAAACGAATGCTCACAGCAACATCACATTCTCAATGCCCCTCCATCTACTCATTTGGCCTACTTTGTGTGAATGTGATCTTAGGTCAGTCTAGGTCAGATGAAAGAGGTCAATCTCTAAAAGACTTTCCCTGTACGGGACTTTTTGTAGGTTATTTACCAGTGCTAAAACATACTTTAGTGGCAGAATATGACAATACCGAAGTTAAATTAGTTCATATTTTTCAAAGCAGGCGAAATGAGTGAGCTGAAGTCAGAGCAATTCTTGATATTTTCATAAAACATTTACATTTGCACGAATTTGTCTTAAGTTTTGGAGTTTGTATATGTTGAAAAGTATGCTAGCTCGCATGTGCAGTCCTCATACGAGCATAGAGCACATAACCTTGGCCCAAGCCATCACATACTTCCAAGGGTGCCTTCCGCGAAACACATGCTGAGTTCAACATAGGCAGTAGGTAATTTTCGACGTAGACATGGAATACTGAATTAAAAAGGTGTAACATCAACTTAAGCCATAATGAGGTCATAAAAGATCGTGTCAGGACATGCAAGATCAAATAAGGTCATCCAAGGAACGATCTGCTTGTTACCGGCAAGAAGGTAACCTAATGTTCAGGCAACCCATGTTCAACAGTTCACAGACGCACAGTCTCGTTTTTAAATTGTACGCATTCGGCACTTCCATTACATGCACCTGCCTTGAACAGTTTGTGCATTATCGGTACGGAGGCAGCTCGATGCCATGGCCGCCCATCTCTGCAGCAGTTCTCGCAGAAGCATTTTAAATTTCCACTCTGATTTCATTGTACTGGTTGGCCCCGAAGCTTGCAAAGCGCATCAGAATCTTTGACGTTGAATACTGCGCGATCAGCTCGCTAGCTACGTGCATCTGTCGCTAACAGTTTATTTATTATCGATGCGAAGGAAGTCCGATATTTCGACAGTCCAATCTGGAATAAGTCACGTGAATACGTTTTCACTTCTTAGACCATTCTTTTTGAATGGTTGGCGACATAGGCTTCCAATACATACCACTGTACTCGCCATTAACTTTCATGCAATCGTTCTGCTAGTTATTATGACCTTCTCGCCAACAGTTTGTTCATTATCTGCAGGAGTATTCCCGGTGATTCGGCTGCGCCGCATTGAAGTCTCGGTACCAGTGACGTCATCGCCCTGTGCAAAGCGGGTGAAAATCCGACTTAAAGCAGAGTCCATGCATGATATCGCCCTGATCTCTCATGGGAAAGGCATTATCAACACCTATCCGCAGTTTGCATAACAAGCTGAAAAAGCAAGGGGATTTTCCTCTCCGATTGGCTGAGCCCATTAGTCCCACGCCTTATGCGATATTGTGTACGTTCACTTAGGCCGGCCATCGCGTGATATGCCATCAAATTTATACCAGTCGCGACTGTGTCCGTTCAAAAATCGATATAAAGCGAATTGTCTTTCGCCGAGACGACTCACTGCACTCAGAATGATAAAAACTTTACATGACTTGCACGCGCCAGGCCTCTGCTGGTCGCAGCATGGACGCTGCTGTATGACTAGGTGACGATGAAAGCGTTTAAGTGGAATGCACACAAAAAGAAGCTTTGAACTTCGAAGATGTATGCTCAACTGATTGACGGGAGGACTGGCACGGGTGAGGTCGTCACTGGTCTCACACCGTGTGCGATGGCTTCTGACACGAGTGTGGCCCTCCGTTGCCGTGTCACGCTGATGGCACGCGACAGCCCCTCACATGTGTCCCCAGTCGTCGCGCACCGCTGACCCGACGCTCCAACGATGCCCAGGTGGACGTTTGTCGACCGAGCTCACTCCCGACCCGCGATTCGCGACCGTTCGATGAAGGGTGGGCGCGGCAGCCGAGGAGGGCACCGTGGCGGGGCCTGCGAATTGTACCCGAGGGACGCCAGACGGCAGCCGCCAGTACGCCCGCCGAGTGAAAACTGAGCCGAAATGTCGCCGAAATGGCCAGTGAGCCATCCGTTTCGAGGCACCGAATAAATAATACGATGTGATGGACCATATCCCATTTCGTTTGGTTCAGTCTCCACATTTCACTGGCTGAAACAGGATGGCTGTCCAAATACAAACTGATGTGCCTAACCTCTTTTGTATGGCCGGATGTTTTGCACCGCAGGCAGTGATGTAGTTGGAAACTCTCCAATGTCATTATGCTGTAATTGTTGCAAATAATCATGATGATTTATTCATACTGGAAATATTATTCAAGGCTTCCAAACTCGTTAACACCGCTCCAGGGAGAACACTGAAACTTTGCGACAGACATCCTCTGGGCGTAAATCTGACATATTTCGACCAAACAATGCTGCCCTCCATTGTCCAGGCACAGCTGAAACTTGATCTGTGGTGATATATAGGGACAACCCGTCATGTTTCCTGGGACATGCAATGGCAAATTTTCCCATTGAAAAGGCGGATGTTTTGCTGAAACAAATGTTCCTGTTAAGTATAACAAGTATTTGGTCTGTCTATGTAAAACTGTACTATCCTGGCAACATGCAAAGATGCGCAGGTACAACGACGTCACGAGTTTATGTTCTTTCGGTGCCGAAATCAGCATGCGTTTGCTTATGTAACCTGGCCTATATGAAGACTTATGCTGGTCATGCGTTCCATCGCAAAGGCAACTTTCAACATTGGAAGATACAGAGGCAAACATCAGATGTGATGAAAGGTTCATTTTCAACTCTTGATCTGATTAAATGCAAAAGACTATCTAGACATCAAAGCCCACTTTAAATCAACAAGCTCATAAAAATGTCACCGTCCGATGACGTCACGAAACGTTGTATGACGCCAGAGTCGCTGTCAGATGTCTGTGACAGAATAAACCACTGTAGCGGACGAGGTGAGTCACTTGTGCTTTAACCTGCCGAGAGGTGGCGCACGTACGAGTGCGTTTTGAGAAACTCTAATATTGTTATGCACGTTGCTCTGGCCGCTTCTAGCGATGTTGTTCCTAACTGCCCACATTCTGTACGTATAGCACAAAACGTAATTCGCGTTCGAAAACTGGCATCCAACGTCTCAAATGGTTGAATCCAACTGACGCCGTGACAACTGATGAATTGCGCTGACGTACATCAGACACGAATAACTCGAAGATCACATGTGCTTGGGCCTTAAGCACTATACGGCCAATGAGTTACAGATTTACGTTTGTATAACGTCATGAATCGGTGGGTTAACTTGCATACGTCTGCACAATATAGTCTGCACAAGTTTGCGGACGTCGCTCTATACATAGCAGGTTTTACGTCTTACAAGGGTATAGCTGTGAACGTGCTGAATGATCTTCAAAATGGCCAGCTCAGTTCAAAACCCCAGACCAAGGTGGAACACTGCCTTTAGGTGCACAATTAGTAGTGTGATGGGTAAATAAGTAGTGTGATGGGTAAAAGTAGTGTGATGGATGACTCAGAAATACTTCATTTCTACATTGAAGAGTGCTAACCTACCGCATTTATCGGGAGATATTTAGGTAAAGTTGTTAGTGTACATATTGGTCATGAGCTGGTGAGTGAACTGACCTGTTTTCTCCAAGCGACATCGGGTTGGGGTTGCCTTCCGCGCCGCACTGCAATGTTACGTTCTGGCCCTGGTCTGTGGTCAGCTGTCCAGACTTGGGCAGTGTCTTCACTACGGGACCATCTGGAGGGAAAATAGGTACGTCAGCAATGCATTGACATTCGCGTGCACTGACACCCACGTTATGCATACATAACGTATTTACGGGTGGCCATGAGATAAAACGAGGAACACGCCGCGCAAATATGCAAGGTACCTGTAGGTGGTATCACCCGTACGCACCAGAGCGTGAAGAATTAAGTTGTCAAAGTTGTCTATACTATTGATCTAGATGAAATTCAGGCTGTCTACAAAGTGAACTCAAGATAGCCGCGTCGTTCTACTCTTGGTCAGACTTTTGAGGATGGAATAATGACGTTTTCACACTAGATTCATCATTGAATCGTAATTCAATTGCCATCGCACTGACATTGACAAAACACGCGAGCTGAATTCAGTCTTATAAAACGAGTCTAAAGCAGATGCCGTCTAAAACTCTATTTTATATACATACGTGAGGAAAACTTCTTCGGTTCACCCAGTATTTCTATAAATCAATGACCTAATCTATGGCTAGCATCTTCACACCATTTGCTCAATGCCCGCACCACAAGATTCGATGATATCCTAAATGGTAGCCGATTTCATTTCTGATATCCGATATACGATATATATAATATATATATATATATATATATATAAATACTACGAGAGAGTGACAGCCTCAGATAAGTCCAATGCTGTAGAAATTTGGAAAGCGCCGCGTTGAGAGTGGCAAATGGAGCAAATAAGCGATATCCGACGTCGTGAATACCGTCGACACAATGATAATGTCTTATCAGGA